>NW_004567118.1:9215504-9278989 GCF_000260355.1 Condylura cristata | reverse complement strand
CTTGCTGTATCTCAATGAACAGCTTGGGCAGTACAAGGGAACACCGTGGGGCAGCCGGGTGCGGGGGCTTTTCTTATGAGGCCAGTAGCTGTGACTGAAGATCTAATCGCAATCAAAAGCGAGTCCCCAAGGGGCAAATTCCCTTCCTTCAGTGTTGCTGAACAACAGAGGCAGCACTTTGGAAGCTTGAGGGCTGACAAATGACCAAGGTTATAGCGCGTTGGATAACTTTTCAAAGCCATTTCTGACATCAGAAAAGTCAAGACATGTGGTAAGCAAGCCTAGAAATGGCAAAGGCTGGAAAATAGACGAAAAACTCATGGGAGGCCGAGCAGTTGCAATCGTAATACTTACAGAACAGAGAGGCCTGCCAGGCTGGGAAGATTCCACAGAATTCCAGGCACCACCTCTCGGCCTCTGGCATGCACATTCTTCCTCCCTGTTTCCCATCACTTCAGCCTCCACAGACCTGGGCAGTCAGGGAGCAGGTGAGCCTGCATTTATTAGTGGCCTGGGCATCCTGTTGACACTCAATTTCCTAACCTGGTTTACATGAGTAGTGAGTCATGATGCATCCATAGTAATGAAAGGCAATATACATGAACAGATTCCGAAGGTGACAGTCATGGACCATGTGTTATTTATTTTTCATCTTGAAAAACTATGACTTTAGGTATTAATATTAACATTGTTTTCCAAATGAGGAAATGGGGTTTCTGAGTGGCTATGTACTAGTATGTAGGTGGCCTAAGCTTACTCAGTTAGTAAGGGACAAAAACTATGACTTTAGGTATTAATATTAACATTGTTTTCCAAATGAGGAAATGGGGTTTCTGAGTGGCTATGTACTAGTATGTAGGTGGCCTAAGCTTACTCAGTTAGTAAGGGACAAAAACTAATGTGAATCCAAGTGTTTCCACTCACTACAGCGCTAACTACAATGACTTTTAAAGTCACTTTTCAGTGACTTTTAGTGACTGTCTACAGGGTAAGAGCCTCACAGTCAGTGTTCAAGTAAAGTTTGTTTTCCTTTTTGTCTTTCTTTGATGAACCCAACCTTCCCCTTCTCATTGAAATCTTTATTGTGTTCTTACTGCAGGAAAAGCCTGCTAAAGGAACACAGACCATTGTTTGCAAAACAAACTGACTCAAGTCCTCTGGGAGTAATTGCTCACTAGTTATGCTAAAGAGTTAGTATTGGGACCTCCCTGGTGGCACAGGGGTTAAAGTCTCAGCACTATTGCCAGCCTCAGCAGCCAGAGCTTAGTCCCCAGCCAGGGAGCTGACCCACAAGGCACAACAGATCTCTCCTGTCTCAGTCTGGCCTGCTGCTCCCCTCAGCAGTATATTTCAGTCAGTCAGTTCTGTTCCCTGCTCTGTCTCTGGTGAATCTTCTTATCTGTACCCCCACACCTCTGACATAAACCTCAGTTTATATACACATAAAAATAAATCTTTACTTAAAAAAAAAAGTGTTGTAATTGGAAAGACATGGAAACAACCCAAATGCCCAAAAGTAGATGACTGGATTTAAAAGATATGACACAATGGCACATATACACAATGGAATATTACTTAGCAACCAAAAAAAAAAAAAAACATGCCTTTTGTACCAACATGGATGGAGTTGTAGAAGATCATGCTGAGTGAAATAAGCCAGAAAGAAAAGGAAAAATACCAGATGGTTTCACTCATAGCAGGAGTATAAAGGACCAGGCGAGAAAATAATAATAATAATGAACAACTATATACCAGAGACATTTTACGAGGGTGGAGTGGGGAAGGGGATCAAAAACAGTGGTGGGGGGAAGTGCCCAAGATTACGGTGATGGCACACGGGTGATTTGATGATGGGAAGCCCACGGGGATTACAACTAAGGTGGAAAAAGGCACAAAATGATGTAAAAACAAACTATTTTTTTTTAAAAAAATGAGTATTGTTTTATCTGAAAGGGATTCTCATACCTTTCCTTTTTAAACCCTGATACACAGTATTCAGGTAGATACTGGGAAAACTTCCCTGAAAAATGTCTTCCTTAGTGGAAAAATATCTGAATCCTGGAATCAAGAGCTTAGAGAAAGCTTAGGGTAGTGGCAGGCAACAGAAGTTTCCAGGTCCCTGCCCTACCCAAGAAAGGGTGGAACTGGGCAGGAAAGGGAACAGGAAAGAGCAGCGAGCCAGTCAAGACAGGGAGCTTGCTTCTTGGTCTTGGATTATTTGAAACTGATGTGGCTGAGTGATCCCCAGGAGGTTAACAATGGCAGCGTTTATCTCTCTCTCTCTCTCTCTCTTTTTTTTTTTGCTTCTTCTGTCCCACACATGCTGGGCCCTTTTTGTTCCTTTCCTGGGGGTCCACACCATGAGGTACCTTAGACTCTTGGCAGGATTTCAGGCCTCAGTGGCCCTGCTTTGGGCCAACCCTGTTGGGCTGGACAGTTATTCCTGAGGGAAGGGGTAACTCTGAATTCGTGATTTAGAAACTTTATTCTTTTCCTTTTCTGTATGGCCTGATGATTATATTAAAGTTCCTTTCCATTAAACATCTGATGCACTTGAGTATGTTTTGTCTTGATGCCGTGGATAGCAGAACCTTTTTAGAGTGGGCGGGTTTGGGGGTTCCTGAGGTGTCCCTCACCCTTCCCTGCCCTGTAACAGTATGGTAAAGTCTCTAAATTTGAAGACTTCCATGACCACTGGGCCTTGTACAGTTACTAATTTATCCAACCTCAATAATAGATTTGTCTTAAAATTGATTTTAAAAATCTAATGCTTTTAAAATTAAATTCTACTCCTCCATTGCTTTATATGTTTAAATTTCAGCAGTGAGAGTCCAAGGTAAAGTGGCTCTAAGACAGATAATCAAAACTGTATTTGAGGATCCATCCAGCAAATGCCATATTTAAAGAAAAATAGCCTTATGTCCTAATGAAATAGTGATTTGCTCAGTATATCTCTCCAGCAGGCTAGGACAAGATTTGAAAGCATTGTGTGCATGAAAAGTTGACCAGCCATCACTGGGCAGGTTCTGTGGACATAGGCTCACACACCTGCCTCCCAGGTGTGCAATCTGAATGGCTACTCATAGTCAGCCAGTACTGGGAAACCAGCCTCATTCCACTCAACCCCATGGGATTGATTGGTACTAGAAAGCCACTTTAATAAGTGGCAAGGAGAAAGCTTACCTGTCAGGATTCCAGATACCCACAGAGACCCATTAGCACACTCTCTTCTCAGTACAGAAACTAGCTTGAGAGACCATCCACATCACAGGTATTTGTTGGAGAATTCAGCTATAAATTGATGACAAGCCAGTGACTGCTAAAGGATTCTTTAAGATGATGGCATAAGAGCGAAGCAATGGCAACCCAGTGTCTGCTAAAGGATCCCTTAAGATGATAGTGCAAGAAAAGGAAAGAGAGAATCTAATAGATCATGTTAAACAATCTATTCTCCTAGACTGTCCAAGTTGTGAAGTCATCAAAAGAAAAGTATTTAAAATCTATTAGCTCAGCATACTCCAGATGGAAGATGTGACCGGCTGTAGCCAGTTTCATATATGCCTATTCAATGAATGGTGTGATCAAATAGACTTATCATATTATGTGTACGGACTTGTACAAAGATGCTAAGTACTCTGTGATGTTCAAATGATAAAGTGGAATATGTCACAGCCAACAACCTAGGGAAGTTCATGTTCTATAAGGAAGACACAATGAAAACTGAACTGATATGGGAGGCACAGGAGATGGCACTATTAATTCAGCCAGGATGGAAAAGCGAAAACGGTTCAGAAAGACTTGTGAATGGGAATTCACAAATCCACTGGGCTTTCACAGATGCATGAGAAGGTATAGATTTCCAGGCAGAAGAAAACATCAGAAGTTTACTGGTCAGAACTCTTCTGATTGAAATTTTGTCAAGTATCCTGTAGAAATTATTCAATAGCTTAGGGAAAAATACCTGATAATTATTAAATTTGAATACTTGTAGAGTGATCACCATTTAGCTATGACCGAAACCAGGTTTGCCCACTATATCACTGGCTTCTGTCTCTTCTTCTGAAGGCTTGTCATATGTGTTGATATTGTAATGTTCCTCATTGATCATGATGTTATATGGATTAATACGGCAATGATTAGGACTGATGAAGAGGGGTGTACAATGGCAATAAAGCAATGCAATAGAGAAAGCAACCACTTGTTGGTAAAGGCATTGGTAAATAGCCATACATAGCAAGTATAAAGAAAAACTGGTTGTGTAAAGAAGCCCTTCTTAAATCAAAATCAATATGTGGTCCCGATACGACAGCTCTGAAAAGTAGCAGGAATGTGTGCCAAAATTGAAGCAATTTGAGATGCTGATGGGCACACCCCTATGTGGCTGAAGCCTTTCTTCTGTGTTTGGCAAGACCCTTGAGACTCTGGCCCTGGAAGCCCCATCTCGGTGCAGACAGATGGGTTGCAGCAGCTCTCCAGACCCCTTTCCCGCCCGCTGTCCCCTCCCAATGCCTCCACTCTGCTTAACTTTGCCAAGAGATCGGTCACCTTCCCCCATGCACTGCCAATTTACATGTATTAGTTGCTTTTCTATTCTTGTGATGTGGATTTCTCCAGAAAATTTGTATTATAGTTATATGCATTTGACCTGAGTAGTAAATGAACATTTCCCAATTTGAAGAGGTCAGCCCTCATAAACTTCCCATCCATATTGCTTTCATTTCCAAGGAAGTGGTATCCACATTATGGGAAAGAGACTGACCAGCAATTTAAGGTTTGTAGATTCCTCAGAGTCTGTGATCCTCAGAGGTATTAAAGAATATCTTTCTCACCAAGCTCCTACAACAGCACAGGAAAGGATTTTAGGTCTAGTTTGTAAGGGACACCTGTCCCTAAAATAATTGTCATACCCTTGTGTTGAGATGCCCTTAACTGGCCAGCGGAACTGTAGAGCTGGAGGGAGATTATTATAACATGAAAGTGCGGTGGCCTTTGTAGAAAGGAAATCATATTTTCTTTGGAAGTAATGTGTGTTCAATACTGTACACGACACCTGGATACATAATGTGTCCCAGAGCGCTCTGTGTTCACTACCAGTACATACAACTAAAAAAAAAAAAAAAACTGGTCATTAAAGTTAGATTATTCCTAATGAAATTTTCAGAAAAGTAACACATGAGACAATATGATCTATAAATAGTTCATTAAAGGAATTTGTGCTTATTTTAAATGTCATCAGAAACTAGGACTTAACTAAAACTCCTTGGAGTCTTATTCAGCACTTTTGTGTACATCAAGTACATTGAATACCCACAAATTAGGTGCCATTTTCTTCATTTGACAGATGGAGGGAGAAGATTAAGTGATTTGTCTTAAATTCACAGGATAGGTAAATAACAGGTTCAGAATTCAGGTTCTCAGCTAATTCAAAGACCTGTGTGCTTACATAGCAGTCAGTTAGGTTGAGGCCACCGCCATGAGAGAGGATGGTTTTAAAAAGGCGGGCAGACAAAGGAGGGAAGTCTGCACTGAGCAAAGACAGGAGAGTTGAAGACTCTGGCAGTGCCCCAGGCGTCTGTTTTATAACAATCTGGTTGGCTTGGAGAGGTTATATTTAGTGGAAGAGTGTGAGTTGCTACATTACCACAGCTGGATTTAAAAACGAGTTCCCATTCCTCAAAGGCATCCAAGCCTCATTCTTCTGCCCTGCAGAAAGAGGGGAGCTATTCCCAGCACCAGCTAAGCCTGTCAGTGTTTGCAGGTGATTCCAAAGACCAGCTGCAGTGGGGTCCATCAAGCCAACAGCCATTCATTTTCTTTTTTTTTTTTTTTTCAGATTTTATTTATTTTTGTATACAAGAGCAGGAGCTACAGGCCAGAGGTGCAGGGGTGAGAGGATTTACCAGAGACAGAGTGGGGTGCTGAATAGGCAGACTGACTAAAATACACTGCTGAGAGGAGCAGGGTGGAGACAGGAGAGGTCTGCTGTGCCATGTGGGTCAGCTCCCTGGCCTGGGATCAAACTTATGCCCCAGTGGCTAACAATAGCTTAATAGCACTAACTTTAACCCCTGCACCACCAGGGAGGCCCCATCCTTTCCCTTTCAATGCACTTTCCCTTCATAGGTGCCTTGATCTTTATGCTTAGGAGCAAAGTGTTGAGATGCTTATTAAAAATGCCAGGCATTTATACAACCTTATTGCTTTGGACAGAGGGTAGCTGCATTCTCATTCACTAGTGATTTGGTTCAAAATGACTCAAAGCTAGTTCAGTTTGTTAGATATTTGCTTTAATTTTCTAATATCAAAGTTTATTTGAGAAGATTTATTTATCTTAGATATTCTGAACATTTTAGCATGGAAGCTAATTCATTGCCTATGATTACCTCACTATTGTTCTCAAATTTTTATTTTTCCTATCTGTTCAGTGATGTCTTTCTGTTGTTTAATGTTTCTCTAATGAATCAACACTGCTTTATTTTTAAATCCCCCATGGTTGCATGTAGAAACAACATTTATTTCCTCGTTCAGAGCACTTTTGCAAATAACCAATTTTTGGTGGTTTTGTGAATGTGTGTTATAAACTTCACAAATCCTAAGGAGCTATATACTCAATATGTTCAAAGACCTCCGTGTAAAAAACAAATATGAATAAACACTTTGGAGATGAAAGCACTTAGAAAGTGTTAGTGGACAACTGTCCATACAAGGATACTTAGTAGTGTGGATTTCATTAGTATCCAATATCACTGAGAATTATGAGAGTTTGGGAAAAGGGTAACTGATACTCTGTAGGAAAAGAAAGCAAATTTTCAGCAGGAAGGAAAATTAAAGCTCAGTTATTAGACACTTTCTTAATGATAATTTTCCTGGTCTTTGTCTCAGTGAGCAAGCTCTCTATCAGAGACAGGATTTATGAGCATCTTACTTTAATTAGCTGTATGCAGGTAAATGTTCTGTGAAAAGCTAAGTGTATGTCCTCACTTCACAAGGCTGCAAGGGGAACACATTGTAAAATATGTCAGACATCCTTACTAATGCCATACGTTATATTTTCAGACTGATAATTGTGTGGCTGGAGGTAGGTTAACCATAAAGTTAATAAATCGCAAGCTACCAAGCTCCTCTCTTGTACAGGTTCTTCCCAAGGCCCTGGAGGGGACCTACCCTGGTCTATGAGCTATGAGTGTGTGTGTGTAGATAGATAGATAGAGAGAGAGAGAAATTTAATGCATACAAGAACTGGTTTCTAATAAAAGTACAGGCCAGAGATGTGGTGGAATATGGGAGGGTGAGAGGATTCATCAGAGACAAAGTAGGGAGCAGAACAGGCAAACTGATTGAAATACACTGGTGAAGGG
The DNA here is from genome assembly GCF_000260355.1 of Condylura cristata. Classification (NCBI taxonomy): domain Eukaryota; kingdom Metazoa; phylum Chordata; class Mammalia; order Eulipotyphla; family Talpidae; genus Condylura; species Condylura cristata. The sequence continues at coordinate 9,271,631 of NW_004567118.1, read as the reverse complement.
AGCAGTGGCTGAGACAAGAGGTCTGCCACACCATGTGGGTCAGCTCCCTGGCAGGGTATCAAACTCGTGCTGCAGTGGCTATAGATCGCTTCATAGTGCTGTGCTTTAACTCCTTGCACTACCATGGAGGACACTGAACATATATTTTTGGTAATCTTTGTTGTCAGCTCTGTTTGCATGAACTTTGAGATCTCGGCTTCCCTCCACCCTCACCAGCTTTCCTTAGACGACTCCTTGTGCCAGGTGGTAATAATAGAGTCATGAGTGTTTTGGGATCCCAGTTGAATTGGAGAGTATATTTATTTATTTTGCATTAAGGGGATATAGTCATATTATTCAGTCATGCCTGTGTTTGTTTAAATTATTGCCAAGCCTCCCAATGGGTTAGCAATGGCTTTCAGCAGATTCCTCCTACCCACTCTACAGATTTCCTGTGACATGATGTGAAAGTTCAGGGACAGAAGTAGCATCACAGTCCAAAGGTACCGGTCAGATCTTTGGCAGGGTAGCATGCAAGCAGTGGAATAGAAACTAATTTTGAATTTTGTGGAATCAGAAGTTAATCTGCAGAGATTTCTTCTAAATGTCACATGTGCAAGATGGTAAACAGGGATGTGTTTCTTAATACCTATTTAAAGCAGAGTTTGTTCTCTTATCATGAATATATTAAAACTGCAGTTTATATATTTAGAAATGCACTGGGCATTTCTATGGAAATCATGCAAAATAGAGTTCATCAGAATGCTGCTGTTTGTAGGGACAGACATGAACAGAAATATAAAACAGAGAGGATTTATATGTAGGAATTTTCACATTTTATGAATACTTAATATCAATATTTTTGAAACTGAATTTGATTGTTCATGGTAAAAGAAAGACTGAATTATTTCTCCAGAAGTTTATTCAAGAATATTTTTGTCATTGTCCCATAAAAGAAGGTATTAAAAGTATGTGGCCGTAAGTTGTCAAAATGAAAGTATTTTAGTGGTGTATCATCAAACAGTTGATGAATAAAATACAATACTTTAATGTGTAAGTTAAAATATGAACTAAAATATTCATCAACTAAAGTCCTTTTCTACAAGATTCATCAGCTTTGTAAAATTTGTAAAATATTATAGTTGCATATCAGTTTTAAAGATTCACCTTTCTACCTCAGCTGTAGTCACAAATATGCTTGCTTATTTGAACAGACTCTGAGTTGCATGAGTTTCAGATCGCTATGAACCTGGACCTGCCACTAGGCAATGACCTCTACAGATGAGGCTCAGAAATGCAGCAGAGACTTCCTGACTTGCAGGGTAGAGCTATTCTCCTTTCTTGAGCACGTGAACAAGTAGGGTTTATTCCAGGAATAATGGTTAACTTTAGAAAAATCCATTAATGTAGTTATTCCATTCATTGATTAAAAGAGAAAAATCATATGATCCTCTTAATGGACCAACAGCATATAGTGGCTAAAATCTAATGCCCATGAGAGTTAAAGCTGAGAGTAAACTGCCAACAAAAGGAATCATCCTAAAGCTGATAAAGTTTGTCTACCAAAGGCTATGGGAGTTATTGCATTTAGAGTGAAATATTAGAATCAACCACTTTTAGATGAGGAACAGAATAGAAATCCCCACTATATTGCTCACCAAAGCAAAAAGACAACAAAAGACAATAACAGGGAAAAGGGATTTGAAAGGGAAAAAATTTTTCATATTCCACAGATTACACAATTGCCCTTCTAGGGTATTAAGTGCAATCTATAGGAAGTTATTAGAAGTAATAAGCAAGATTGTTGCATTGAAGACACAACAATTATTTACTGTCCTATGTGCTAGTAACAGCAATTAAGAAAATGTAATAATTGTTTTTGAAGACATCATCCACTTTAGTAACTGAACCTATCACACAGCCAGAAATAAATCTATCAAAAAAGGTCTAAGATCTATATGGAGAAAATGAATAATATCTTTATTGAAGGACATAAAAAAGCCCTAAATAAATGGAAAGAGATACTTTTGGTCATGGATGGGAAGAATCAATTTCATAAAGGTGTCAATTCTCTCTAAATTAATCTATAAATTTAATGAATTCCTATCATAATCCCATCACAGGTTTTTTTTTTTTTTAATGGATTGTGACCAGCTGGTCTGAAAATGCATATGAAAGAGGGGATAGCAAAATTAATTTCAAAGGAGGGTGAATTTCCCCTCACAGATAGCAAGACTCACAAAGTTGTAACAAGTAAGTAAATACTCAGAGATAGGTAAACAGAGCTTTGAAGCATAATAGAAAAAAGGACTCTGGCAGAGTTAACATCTTACAATGTTGGACCATATGACAGGTGATGCTGAGACAATGGAGAACTAGATCTTCCCCACTCCTGGGGCATTAGGCAATATTTGGATGACTTTTCTGTGGTGACTTGTAGAAGGAAAGATACTGTAGGTATCTAACGTATAGAGGTAAGAAATACTGCTGAAGTTCCTACAAAGCAAAGGCCAGCCCTCCCTCAAAAAACAAAGAGTTTTATCCATTTCAACATGTGTCGTCAGTGAGAAACCCATTTTTGTGTTTTTCCATGTTGAGGCCGTTTTTTACAATGTGCGAAGGAGTTTTCCCTCACCATCAAACAATTCTATGAACACCAGCTAAGTGTCCTAAACTCCAGTTCAATTCTAACACCATATCCTGGTAAAAAGAATCATATTCTTCAGGTAAAAGGTTCAGTCCTACAAGATTTTCCCACCACACACACACTTCTTCCAGTCTCAAGCATCGGTTGTTACCTACACTTCAGACTGACAGATGTTCCTTTTCTTGGGTTTGATTAAATTGCTAGAGTGACTCAGAGAGTGCCCATATTCCACTTACTAGACCACTGGTTTCTAATAAAAGTATATAGTTCAGGAACAGTCTAATAGAATATGCACAGGGCTCAGAATGTGAGGAGGAGTGCAGAGCTTCTATATCCTCCCCAGGCACTGCTCTCCCCAGATCTCTCTGTGTTCAGTAACTAGAAGTTCTACAAAACCTGCCCTTTGGGTACTTTTATGGAGATTTCATTACATAGGAATGATGAATTAACTCATTTGCTATTGACTACTGAACTCAATCTTCAGCTCTGCTTTACTCTTTGGAGGCCTGGGAGTGGGGCCCATCAGCTGATCCTTAGTCACCCAAAGATCCCTCATTAACATAACAAGGGACACCTTCATCACCCTCCGCATTTAGGAAATTCTGGGGCTTTCACAACTAAAAACCAAAGACCAGTTTGATGTGAACAATATGTTTATGTGTGCCATTAAGGACTGATTATCTATCCTTTTTGAATAAATAACAGTTACACCAGCTCTAGCTGGAAAAGACTACTTCCAGGTAAATGTCGCCTGTAGTTAACTCCTTCAGTCCTTTTCAAATCTGTTGAAATGTTGCCTCAAAGGCTGCTCTGAATGCCCCAATTTAACATTATCACCTTGGATTCTTTTTTTAGTATTTTAAGGAAACTCCACACAACTTTCTATAGTGGTTAGACTAATTTATATTCCCACCACATTTCATTTAAAAATAAACTAACTTAATATATATTAAAAAAAGGATATATGAAGAGAAAAAAGAGTATAGGGGCCCATCCTGGTTGTACTAGGGGGGGTTAATGCACAGCACTGTAAAGCTCTCACAGCCACTGCAGCACCAGTTTGATCCTTGGCCACGGAGGAGATGCACACTGTGTGGCAGACCTCTCTTATCTCACTCACTGCTCCCCTTAGCAAGATATTACAATTGATCTGCCTGTTCTTCTCCCCACTCTGTCTCTGGTGAATCTTCTCACCCACCACACCTCTGACCTATACCTCAGTTCTTGTATGCATAAATAAAGTTTTAAAAAAGAAAAGAGTATATATTCAATGATCAACATGAAAAAAATAAAATTGCTACCTCAATTCTTCCTTCTATGACAGTTCTGTTCCCTCTTACTCTGCTCTCTCTGTCCTCTTTATTTTCTATTTTTTACTAGAAACTTATTATCTTCTAATTTTCAATAGTTTCCTTATTTGCTCTACATATTGTTTGTTGTCAGTCTCTAGAATGTCTTGTTTTGTTTACTCATCTAGTTCAAATAACCTAAATTAGTGCTTAGCACACAGCAGGTAATCAATAAATATTTACTTAATAAATAAGTAAACAATTCCAAGCGCTAATTAGTATAATTCATAAAGTGCCCAGTGACAAGTGTCACTTTGGAAACAAATTAGCTTTTGTCAAATATATTTGGAGAAGCATATAGCAGACAAGTCAATGTGAAGACAGTAGGCTGAGGCATCACAAAACTTCCTGTTCTCAACACCTAACACAGAAGGTAACTAAGTCAGCACCAAGAAAATGAGTCTCCAATTGTTCTTGAGGATTAATGCAAATTCATCAGCATGTAAACTAGGAGAAAGGCCAAAGGTTAAGAATAGAAAAACACTGCAGCAACCACCCCCATCTATAAAACCTATTTTTCTCATTTTCCATTAATAAACAGTGATCCATAACTGTACATTCTTCTGCTAATAATAACAACTGATAATCCTTAAAAAAGATTATCTAAGAGTACAAATCTAGAAGAATCACAGGAGATCGAGATCTATCTTTGTGTGTATCCTGATATTCCAATTCCATACCTACCAAAACAAAACCAGAATCTCAATGTTTGATGCTGAAGAAACCTGATTTTCCTGTTTTCTTAGATTTTTCAGTTGGTCCTGATGATCAGCTCAGTTTTACAACTATTCCTCTAGTAAGTTTTCGAATGTGTTGGGAGAAACCTTAGGTATTTAAGTAACTGCAAAGATATCTAGGAATCTGTCTCCTTCCAAGGAAATTCCATGTCCTGTGACTGAATTATACAGATACAAAAAGTCCTGACTCCCTTGCCTCAACTAGCACAATTCTGAAGAGCCACCCCAAGGCTCCACAATTCCCTGTTGATCAACTAAGTCAACTAATTTACTAGGGGAGCACTGATGTTTCTCATGCCCAATCCTGCTCCTTTGCCTTCCCCATGGTGATGCCTCAGAGTAACCCATAATAAGCTTCCTGTTGGGACCTCCTTGGTGACATAGGGGTTAAATCTCAGTGCTATCAAGCTACTGCCACCCACTGTGGCTTGAGTTGGATCCCCTCAGGGAGCTGACCCACATGGCACAGCAGACCTCTTCTGTCTCTCCTGCTACTCCCCTCCTTAATGTATTTCAGTCCATCTGCCTGTTCTCCCCACCCACCCATCTCTGGTGAATCCTCTCATCCCCTGCACTTCTGGCATACAGCCCAGTTCTTGTATGTATAAATAAATAAAAATAAATCCTTTTAAAAATTAAGCTTCCTGTTCATGAACCCAATGTCAGGGTCTGCTTCTGAGAATCTGAACCTGCCACATCAACAGAAACTACATATTATTATGTGATACAACCTACTGTATGGGTGCTCAAGCAAGACAAACTAAATGACTAAAAAGGAGGCAAAATGTAGCACAAAATGAAATAAAATTGCCGTGTGTTAGCATTTATAACAGATGAAAACTAATGGTCTGAATATTGTGAGCTAGCAACATAGGAAATTTTCAGATCACACTAACATGATGTTGAGATCAGTACACATGTGTTACATTAGTCCCATCTTGTGCCTCTGCCACCACCCACTTCATTGAATTCACTATCCGGAGTCTCCTTTGATAACAAGATTTGGAAAACAAGGATGAGCAATAACTGAAGTTGAGAGATTAAACTACTGAAGGAAAGTAAAGAGCTTGGAATAAAGAGAATAATCGGTACCTCTGAGATCAAAGGAAAGATTTTAATAAACTATAACTACCTTCCAAATTGTGAACAAATAACCTATATGACATCAATTAATTAAACTTGGAGTACAATGACAAATAAAGAAATAATTTACAGTATAGACACATTCATCTGAGAAGGAAAAACAGGCACATACCAAAGTTTTGGAGTCATGTGTGGGTGACCTTCACTGGGTCAATTAGCAACATGGGGTCAAAGGTCCCTGGGCCACGGGAGGACACACTTGCCTCCAGCCTTTCTATCTTTTTCAATCTGAGTCTTGGCAACCCTTTAAAAATGTGTATTGATGGAGGTTCCTAGTTGTTTTGGTTTTACTCTGAAGTTCTACTCTAGAGGAACACCCCAGGAAACTTTCAGATGAAGAATCCTTGGCAAAGATAAAAGAATCACTTGTACACATGGGGAAGAGGCCCAGTCACAGATATATGGTAGTGTTATCAAGATTAAAGGACTAAGTCTTGAACAAATGGTCATGAAATTGATTTCTAAGCAAGAATTTCAATGGCAAAAAATGGAGAGTAAAGGAGATAATAGTTTTATCATGTAATATAGTCAACCACTGCCTCTATCATTTGTAGGATTCTTTGTTTTGAGGATACTGATGCATATGCACACATCCCTTCCCAGAAAATCTGTGTATTTATTGTTCCCATAAATAAATGTGACAAAAACAAAGACTTCACCCTGACCATTTTTCTACTACTGCAACATTGACTATGCTGAGTCTTTTTTAATTTTGATTTGAGTGTTTTCTTAACTTCTTCACACTTGTCCTAAATCCAACTAATATCTAAACATAAAGACAAGCATAATATTAAAAGGAACTAGCAGTTTTCCTGAATTCAACATGTTAGTTAGCCCAACTTCCTCCAGTGCCTAAAACTTGGCTCAATAATGCCAAATGAATAACATTGTTTTAAGTTTTTAAATATAATCAAAATGCTTAGATTTACTTCAAATATGAATAACTGCCAGAGATAATGGGAGTGTTTTTCTCATTTCAATGACTCCTTATTATAATAGGCCATTCATTAAATTAGAATATGAATTATGTAGCTGTCCATCATAAGAAATGTAACACTTCTGCGAATTCATAGCAAGACTGAGAAATACAATAAAAACTGTAAAATAAAATCTCCATCTCACACAGATGGTTAATGAAGAACAAGACATTGTCTAAGAATTTAATTAGGCCAGAGTAATTTTGAAGCTTGGATTCACAAAAGGAGCCTTAAACAGTGCCAGTGAGAAGGAACTAGAAAGATGGAAATGACTCTGTATAAGACCATATAGGGTACTTGCAGCTACTTCCAAGAAAAAGGGAGCAGAAGATAAAGAATGAGAAGTGGAAGTGTGTGTGGGGGGGGGGCGGTGTGGGCAGGCTACTGCCATCACAGGAAACAGAACTGGGGCTGTAGAAGTGGCTAAAACACTTGCCCATGCAGAAAGTGTAAAAATTAGCGAGGAATATTTAGGTGGCTGTGAATGTCTCCTCCCTTATTTCCAAATGTTCAGTAAAGTCAGCTACATTCACAAATCTCCCTCCCTCTCCCTCCCTCTCTCTTTGTCCTATGCTTACAGACAGGGCATGTGTGTTTTTAACCAGGACAAGGACTGAATCAAGCCTACCCATAGACTTGTGTGAGAAAAGGCACAGTCATGGGATATTGAACTCAAATCCAAGGTGAACTTGAGAAAGGAATTATCCTGGGCATTTTGCAGCCTTCATGGGGAAATCTTGGACTTTTTACAAATCACATACCGAGGGGTTAGCTAGTCTTACTTAGATGTCAGAGTTACCCTAGCTGACATTTGGGGTTCAAATCTGAGCCATTACGCACAGATGTTATAATTTAAAAATTCCAAAATACCAGTTCCTGTTAAATATAACTCTGATATTCTCTAAGGAGCTGGTTTAACTTCATCATGACTCTTTTCTTAAGGTCAGAAATCTTGTGTTATGCTGATTCAGACTTAAATGCAAACCAGTGAGAACACTCCCCTCTCAGCCTGCTTGCTGCAGCACTAAGAGGCTGACACCAGGTTCTTTCCCTGATTTAAACTAATTGAAGCCTCCCACCCTACCTAGAAACCCTAATCGTGCCACATTCCCCTCTTCTGCTAGCAATGTTTGCTCCAATTTTCTTCAAGCCTCGCAATGAACACAGGTATTTAAAGCACAAATGTCATCAGCAGAGTGAGATTCTCCCCAGATACCCTGGACCCAAAAAAATCATCGCTGCTGAGCTCTCTCTGTGTCTCCTCCTCCTCCAGCCTTATCCACCTCTTGGGCTTTCATTGCTTCTTAAATATTCAAGTGTTGTTAGCAAGTCCTCTTCAATTTTTAGAGGGTTTCATCATCTGCCTTTCTGTGAATGGGAACTGTTGTTTTCCTCCTCTCACTAAATAGTTTCCTATACCAAAAACTTTAGAAAAGGGTTTCCAGCTGCATCATCATGGGTCAGATTCTTGACATTGAGCAAAGGTCAGTAATTCCTCTTTCACCTCCTGCTCCTCTTCTCAGCAAAGAAAGGACTCCACAGTGAATGGGAGATACCAAACTTGGACATATTTCAGAAACTTTTAAATGTATAATGTGTCTCCCACCTGTGTTCACTCTACAGCACACTTGTCTGTAAGACACTTTCAGTGTCCTTCACATTTACTAGCTTCTTTATTGTTTCTCCCATTTCTGAGTAAAATATGCATGCTCATTTAAAGACTCAATGGAATATTGATATAGCTAAAAAAAAATAAAATCAGGAAACTAGCAAGGTGTGCTGACCTGGTGTTGAGATGTACTACTAGCCTGTCTATGTTATTATTATCCAAACTGGAACCTCTTCATGTAACAAGGAGAATCCCCAGGAAGAGGGGAGGTTCTGGGTTCCTTCCTACCCACTGACGGGTGGAGCTGGGCAGGGAGGAGGAGACTGAGAGCAGACTGGGAAAAGGGAGACATGAGTGAGAGACCCATGGGGAGGAAAATGATTTTGATTTTGCTTTTTACCTTCCAGACTTGTCTGCCCCCTTCTGCCCCATTCCTATCAGTCCCCACTAGAAGGTGCCTCAGATTAGTGGCCTGCTTTGGGGCCTCAGTGGTCTAGATCTAGGCCAACCATTTGGCTGAGCATTTACCCACAGGGGATGGTAACTTAGGTGCTCACTTTGGAAACTACAATCTTTCTCTTCTCCTTATCACACACTAAGTGTACTAAAGTTATTTTCCATGAAAGGCCTTATGCACTAGAATATATTTTGACTTGATGTGGTAGACAGCAAAACCCTTTTAGAGTGGGCAGGTTTGGGAGTCCTGGGGTGCCTCCTCACCCTGCCCTATACTATTTAGAGTGAAAAATTGTGTAAATATGGTCAGATGTCATTTAATATTGTCAAAAATTTCTTGGAAACTAGGACTTGAAAGCACAAAGATGTGTGTAATGAAAGCAGGTTCTTGAATAGAATTTTTTTTTTTTTGTTCCACATAGACTGGAATATTTTTTTCATCATGTAAGAATGAAAGAACTTTGACTGAAACTTTATATGAGGACCTACTATAATTACTCTGGGAGAGTCAACTGTCCCAGGTAAATCAAGACATGAGGCAACCCCAATAACTTTCCAGAAGTTATGGCATGTATATACTATGCTTGTCTTCCTTAGAGTATTTCCTGCACTGTTTATTTTTAACTTAGTCTGCATTTAAAAAAATATTTTTAAAGATTTTTTTTATTTATTCATACAAGAGGTGGGGTGTAGGCTAGAGGTGCAGAGGGTGAGAGGATTCACAAGAGACAGAGTGGGGAGCAGAACAGGCAGATCCACTAAAATATACTGCTGAGGGGAGCAGCCAGCAAAATAAGAGAGGTCTGTTGCACCATGTGGGTCAGCTCCCTGGCCAGGGATAGAATTCGTGCTGCAGTGACTGTGAATAGCCCCACAGGGTTGAGACTTAACCCCTTGCACCACCATGGAGGCCCTAGCCTGCATTTTAGAGATTTTTTTTTTTAAAGCTTATTCCTAGGTATATATTTACCTTCCTCAAAAAAGTCAGCTAGTTCCTGAAATACCAGGTTAAGGAGAAATCTAGTATCTACTATACTATAGAGAATATCTCTGGTTCCAGGTAGACCAGACAAATATATTTTCTTCCCCTAGTACATGAAATCAAGTATGCTCTGTGTGTGTGTGTGAGAGAGTGTGTGTGTCTGGGTGGGGGAGTTGCTTCTAAAATGCAAACCCATTTTTTTCACTAGGAGAAAAGTTGAATGTCTTTGCTGATTGTTAGAGAAGAATCTCCTCTAGGCAGTGAGAGGTTTATAAAGCTCTCAAATTTCTGCTCATACACAATTCAAACTTAAAGTTCAGATAATATATCTATTATGAGATAATATTTAGTAATGAGTTCATATGAATTAGTATTTCAAGGGGGGAATAATTCTACAAAATATAATGTCAAAACAATAGTTAGGGTAACTATTTTTAGTTCCTTTAATTTCCCACTGAAGATTTAAGTAATATTGGTGCAAATGATTCAATGAAAAATAGCTTTTTTCAGCTACTTTGCAGCTTTAAGTATAAGCTGAGATGAAATTCTACCTAAGTGTCTATTAAAAAAATAATGGGAAGATAGAAAGATCATTTTAAAAGATGCAGGTGGAAATTCAGAGTCAGCTGTTTTAAAATTTATGAACAGCAGCAGTAAATTAACTGGTGATGGGGACAATTTTACTCCCATTCCCACGAATGCTAATGTTCACTTTCAGTTATTAAAATTAATCTGACTCAATTATATTCTGTGGGCTGTGTTCCTCTGTACTGATTGATAATAGCAACAAACATTAAGTATGGTTTTGTGATCTGTGACACTATACAGCTATTAACACCAAACAGGAAGGGGTTGACAGAGTGTCCTTTTGACCCAAAATGCAAGATCCATTAAGAAGTAATGGTAATGATATTCTAAAGATAATGTCATTCATTTATTAGACAAATACTTATTGAGTCTGTCCATAGACCCATGCTCTACAGAAGGGACACTAATATTGATTGAGCATTTCAAGAATTGTATGAGGCTTTTGCTAATTTTTTCTTTGTGAATCTTCATAGCAACCATGTGAGCTAGGTGTGATTATTATTGTTACTACTGCAGTTTACAGATAAAAAAAGGTATAATATTATCAACGTTAAGAAACTTTTCTCAAGGATAAGCAGAGAAAGATAAATAGTAATTCTGTAACTTATAACCATCATTTTCTGTAATTCAGATCTTCACTATTTTTATCAGACCTAATTCTGATACGGATTCTAAGAAACCTTTAACATCATTTGCTCCTGTTGTCAAAAACTTACAACCTATTTGAAAGCAAAGATATGCCAATGGTGATTCATTCCACAGACACCATTTAAGCCTTTATAATAGTGTTTTTTATAAAAGTAGATAGAAATAGATGTCAATAATAATTGCAACTTAAACTTGCATGGAGAAATCCAGAATTAGCTTCTTTTTTGCTTTTATAGACAAATGAAATTATGTTTTAAAAAGTACATTCATAAAATGCCTTCTTTTTCAAAACTATTAGTAATAAACTAAAGCATGACATTTTCCAAGATGTGAAATCACTTTCTGTTGCTTGCAAACTAGGGCTTCTCTTTAATTTCACACACAAGGGTTGTCCATAGACTTGTCAGTGGAAACCAAATTTATTCACTTTCTGGGCCTTTCTTATCTATCCTTTTATAAAGTATACTGTCTTTAGGTTAAAATAATCACCTTCCTTTCATCTGTTAACTGAAAATCAATAGTGTATTCATTGTATCCAAACTTGTTCAAATTCTAAATTTTCCATCTGAATGAATGGAGCACCATCCACCCATTTGTTCAAGTCAAACTAAAAGCCATCTGTGCTTCATTATTTTTGAATCATTTATGTAATCCATCAGGCCATCTTTCAGTTCTTTATGTCCACAGTCAGTATCACAAACATACACTTCTCTCCATTTCACTGTCTTCATCTTCCGTATTCTACTCCCCCAGTCTACAGTAACAACCACTGACTCATCTCTCTGTTTCTATTCTACCCCTCCCCATCTCTTCTGTACACTGTCATCAAATCAAGCCTTTTTTTCTTTATTTATAACTCAGGTCTTGACTCTTTTCTATTTTAAGACTGAATACTATTCAGTTAATCCATTCATTGCTTTCTAGACATTGCAATTCCACTGGTACTAGAATAAAACTCAAATTTCTTATTTTATAGGAATTCATAAACATCAATGCTTCTTTGTCTCTCACTACAAAAACAAAATAGTTTAGTACTCAGGAGACTTTTTTTTTTTTTTCACAATTGCAGTAAGTGGACCCAAAGACCAATTAACATAATCTCTCCATTAACCAGCATCTTAACCAATAACATTTTTACTAGGTTACTTTATTTTATTTTACTCTTTGTACTTGCTAGTTCAGGTAAATTGATGAGGCAAGATTTCACATCATTTCTAGGGATGAATCAATCCTGCTCAGAACTTTCTGTGCAGTATAAAGAGGAATGTTGTCCAGGGAGAAGTGAGTTAGACTCTTGGTTCTGCCATTCCCTATCTGAATGTACTTAGTCAATTATTCCTCTCTTCTGAGTTTTGGTTTCTTAAACTGTGAATTGGGAATAGCAAAGAGACTTTGAAAAATTATTGTTTGATTTTGCCAAATCACGTACCAAGAAGGAAGAAGTATAGAGGTTATACATGTGTCTTCCTGCCTCCTACAGTCAAGGTGACTTTTCTTTAAGAGTATTCATTTCTTTCTGTCTTCTAAATAATGTTTAATTAATCAATTTGTCAACCAACTATACTTTTCTAAAAAGATCAATCACTTTAACAATGTCACTTCAAACCTTTTTTTAACATTACTATGCTAACAGTCTCTCCTTTTATTACGTCAGAAACAACAACTTGATATTCCTAGCCAAGGCACAAATACCCCATGAACTCAGAGCTATTTACTCACCTCCTACCTTTCAGCTGCATAGGCAGCCAGTACCATAGCAGGAGCAGAACTTCACTTCTGATTGTTCAGAGATAGATTTAGGCTGCAACTCTATATTTTGGCTATTTTCTTAGCTTGCACACAAGCATTTTCTCAGTTGACCTTAGTTCCAGCGACTGTAAAAGTCATCAACTGCGGACAGGAAGGAGAGGGCACAGATATTTAATATAGGATATTCTCCTCAAGAAGATTTTTTTTCAAAAGCTTACGTTAACACATTGCTCTATTTTGAAATGAGAGTTACAGATCAGACGTTAGACGGCCCTTACATCCATGTGGCTCCTTCCTCTACAACTTTGCTCATAGTTTAGTCACACCTTCACCATCCTTGAGAGGAAAAATCACCCATTAAAATGCTAAAGGATAAATTCATTCTAGAAGGCTAGATGAACAAAGTGATGGGTCAGCACATAGGTGAGTGCTCTCATACTAGGTAGTGTAGTCCAAAGAGAAAGTATAAGCTTCATCATCTTCTCTTACACATTTAGGAAGATGGGACCAATTTGATGACATCGGGTTTCCACCCAGATTTTCACTGGTTTTGCAAATCCCTCATTAGGGAAAAGCAAATGATGAATCAACTTTAATGTAGCCTAAGTAAAGATGTTCATGTTGCATTTTTAACGCCACATGAATTTTTATTAGTGAATGGCTGGATGGCTATTTTGAATTCTCAGGGAGCATTTTTACAGAAGTCATAACAATTCAGATATTATAAAAAGTGCTGAATTTTAAATAAAATTATCAGAGTAGAAACAAAGTGGGCAAAGGAATAGCTTATGGTCATATGTGTCTACTTACTTGTTTATTTACTTTAGATGTTACAGCTAGGTAAATTTTCCATACATATGTTATTAATTAAGGTCTACCCCCATCCTCACAAACATGATGCTAATATGTTCATCCAGCCCCTGAAGACTTCAGAGCAGTGAGGAGATTGGTGCCCCAACATTTAAAATACTTAAGCAATATTTTAATGTTTGGGCTTCCAAAACAAAACAAGGAAGGGATTTTACATACATCAAGCCTACATGGGTTTTATTTTTTAAAAAAGATTTATTTATTTATGCATACAGAACTGGGGTACAGGCCATTGGTGCAGGAGCGACGAGAGGATTCACCGGAGACAGAGTGGGGAGCAGAACAGACAGATCAATGAAGTACACTGGTAAGGGGAGCAGCGGGTGGGTCAGGAGAGGTCTGCTGCACCATGTGGATCACCTTCTGTGCAGGGGATTGAACTTGCACTGAAGTGGCTGCAGCTAGCTTGCAGTAAGCACTTTAGCCTGCTGCACCACCAAGCCCAGCATCACTATTCTTATTCCTGCACTAAACAACTCTGTAACTTCATTGAGCCTATTTCTAAACATTCATTACTTATTCATTTAAACCAAGTAGTATCCCTTGACTCATAGGTTAGGGATAAAAAGTAATATTAAGGGAATTGACTCAACCATAGCTCTGCAGAAGCTAACAACGCATAGGTTATCCAGCAATTTTTTATATTGACCTCACATAAATAGTAATGGCATATTATCAAATCACTTAACTCATGGAATTTCTGCAACCCCTAAGCTCTCAGTATTATTTTTCATTCTGGTGATGTAGCCTGATAGGAGAACTCAGAGAGAAGGTAGCTTGTTCAATATTACTCAGTTTAACCATGCTGACAAGAAACAAACCACATGCAGTTTTAGATTATAGTATAGATAGTGTGTGTATTGATCGAAGGCAGATGTTTTGTTTGAACTGCCAAGCTTTCAAATGGAAGTCTTACCATTCTGCATTAACAAGGGGAAGGATCTGGAGCGCACTTTGAGCTGCATGGAAATTTCATAAGATGGATCAATGAATAGGCACAGATGGGATGATAGAGGAACTGGGATGTGATAAAGCAAATGTAACAAACTTTATTGGAATCTCCAGATGGGAGGTGCATGGGTGTTCACTGTTCAGATCTTTCAACTCTCCCATGTCTTTTCCAATTTTTAGTCAAGAGATGTTGGGAGCAAAATCATCCTGATTTTCGTCTATCATCATTGACACTGCATGAAGGTGGCTTTATGGATGCAAAACTACACGATTTTTCTAGTTAAAAGATACAACATTGCCCATTTAAAACCTAAATATACACACTCTGAGGCCCTAAAAGTCTTTATCATCAAATTGGAATTTAAGGTATATATTATCCATTAACTCTAGCTAAAAAGAAAACCCCTGCATGGCTTCTGTAGGCCAGGTAGCTTTCAATAATGTTACTTTCAAGTAATTCCTTAGAGAGCTATGAGCTTGCATCAAAAGGGACCCCCAAAACTGAATGTATTGACCTATGAGAGATTTTCTTAATCTTGTCTCTTGAAATGTTAGATAGTGCCAGGAAAGGTCAGTAAGTTGAGATTTAGTTTGGCATTGAAGTATGGATATCTCTTAATCCAAGTTGAGAGAGGGACATTCCAGTACAAAAGGCACAGAAATGTAGAAATATGAGATTTGTCTGGCAAAAAAATCTCAGCGTGATGAGCGTAAGACATGAGGGAAGCAGAAAAAATGGGCTTGAGAATGTGGGAAGCATCCCCATTTAAAGGCATACTAGTAATCAGAAACTAAAAACTTTTTTAGGGAAAGCACATGACTAGGATTGTGGTTTAGAAAAGTAACTCTCCTGCCATAATAGAGAATGGAAATAGGATAGAAGAACAGCTTAATTAGATACTTTTCTTTTTGGTCCTCACTTTCTCATGCCACATTTTCCTGACTTCTTGACTTCTGTGTTTTGAGGAAGGTACTTTTTTGTGTGCAAGTATGTGTGTGTGTGTGTGTGTGTGTGTATACCAGTTAGACTGAGTCTCAAACTTTGGTATATAACATAATCCTCTAAGGAGCTTGTGAAAATGAAGGTGCCAGGGTTCTAGAAACTATCCCAACATTTCATTAGCAAGACATCCTAAGCATTACTAACAAGCATATTATACAAAATGATGCACCTATAAATGAACTTTTAGCAAGAGATCCACTGATCATTTCATAAGGGCAACATCTGTCCTGCCTGTGGCTTGATGTTTCATTGAATTTTTATGAAAAGTACAATTTGATGTCTGATTTGAGTTATTGTAGAAATTAGTGCTTTAAAGAGATCTGCCTGAGGGGCTCCCACGTAAGAATTAACAATGACTTCATTATCACAGTGAGCTGCCATTGAAAGTATTTTCCGAGTCGAGAAAACAACACCAGCTGCCATTTTGGGGGAGTTCATGCCCGCAGAATCTTGCACCTGATCTACAATGTTTCACCTTTAGGAAACTCTGAAAGGTTCAGATGCTGATTACAAGTTTCCATGTTGACAGAGACAGAAGCCTTAGAACCTAATACCACTAATTGATCCTTGTTAGAAGAGACAGATGTGCATCCCCTCTCAGTATTATATACTCACTCACTCACTCATTCATTCAGTCCATCAATATCCATGATAATTCTAGGCAGCCAAAGGATACGACGCAAACAAAAGTCAGCAAAACATAACAAATGAAAAGGTTGGAGCTAGCTGGGGCAAATTTTCCCGAGTCATTTATTTCCATGAGAAAGTCAACTTACTCAACCCCAGGTTGTTGGAGGACCATTTACAATTTTAGCAAATGAGACATACTTGACTATCAGGTACTTTGTAGTAAATGATTCATTCACCGTAAGACAGAGGATCTAGTGTTACAAATGAAGGAATTATATCTCAAGGATAAATATGCTTCCAAGGTAACTCGTTCATGGTGAGTACACACTGCACGAATGAAAGGTAATAGGTGGGAAGACCTCAGAAAGGTGAAGCTGCAAATTTAAGATTGTCACAGATTTGGGACATTCCTCCATCTGGTGTGGACTATATTTCCTTTAATCTGGATAGGATGTGGGGCTACTTTGACCAGTCTTAAGTGGGCTTGGAACAGCTTCTACCCCCTGTCTCTTGGAGTCAGGACTCCTTACTCCTCCTGCTGTGAGTAAGTCCACAAAAGAAGCAAGACTGAGAGATGTGTGGAGGGTAGGGCTGGGGGAGGGGGCAGTGACTGGGCAGACTGACCTCAGGCCTGGCTGTGTGTTCTAGTTCCAAACACTTGAGTCATCCTAGCAGGGGCAAATGTTACATCAATTTGCATCACAGCTGCGATAAACAACGGAGTAGATTCTAGTAGTGGCCTTGAGAAATCAGGCAAAGGGCCCCTAAGATTGACTCCATAAAGTACATTAGGGGAGCCCCCAGCCCTCAAGGAGACGCTGAAGGTTTGGTGGAGCAAAGACCTCAAAAGAGGGATTGACCACCTCTCTTTCAAGCATTCTTGTTCAAGAAAAACTTGAGAGAGAAGTGACCTGGAGACCTACCTATCTGACAACCATGGTGAAGGAAGAGTTGAACTAGGTTTAGTTCAAACAAATACCGTTTCATCTTGCATTTTTCACTGGATGGAAATGGGCTGAGTGAGTTTTCGCTATTGCATCTTAAAGGATGAACTTGGAATAAACACTGGCCCTTCAATGTCTTCTTTTATAAAATGGTGGAAACTGCCTATCTACCTTGGGGCCATATTTAGATACAGTAAAATAAGGGACACAAAATCACTTTGAAAATTATAAATAACAATAAATAAACTACGACAGTCTCTTCATTGCTGCATCAGATCTCAGATATATTTTGAAGTGAAGCAAAAGGTAACCTCTTGTCTGAATACATAAACACCTATCCTCTCCGGGCTTCTCTACACCTATCCTCCCCAGGCTTCTCTACACCTACAGACAAGCCTCCCTACCCAATAGAGAGGAGATGCCCATAACAGACAAAATTGCCTGACAGTGAAGAACAAGAAAGGGGAGAAGGAGTCATATCTTTGTTAGCACCAGGCTAAATGCTTTTCATATATTTACATCATTAATATATCTATTCAATTAGTTATTAGTACCATTCCCTTTGCACAAATGAGGAAACTGAAACAAAAGTAGTAAGTGACTTTGCCCAGTGTCACAGAGCTAGATTTCACCTAATACATTTAACCCTTGAAATCTTCATATATCTTGTTGAACAAAATGATAATAGGAATAATACTACTACAGCAATGTGCAGTTTTATTTTAAGCATTGATGTTTTTTCTTTTCTTTTCTTTTCTTTTCTTTCAGCATCATCCTTCACTTTTTTACAATGTATGGTTTCCCTTGAAATTCCCACCACCACCTCCCTGTGCATCATCACTATGCTCTTGTGTTCTATCCCATCCCTATCTCCCTCCTCGTCCCCTATGGAATGTCTCTGATCTATAGTTGCCTGATTTTGACTTTAATAAACTAAAAGTTTATTAAAGTTACTTTTCTTTCTGATTCCTTTTTTGTTTTCTCTACTTTGCTTCTATATCTGAGTTCATTCAATGCTCTTCTTTCACTTTCTGGCTCATTTCACTGACATTTTTCCTTTGTATTGCTTACCCAAGTGCACCTTTCTGTGTCCCACAATAGTGCCATGACAAGTGACCCAACTCAAGACTAGTTTCCTTCACTGTGTTCCAGATTACCTATGTGACTGCAGCAGGCCAGGACTTGCTGTCTTGTGAATTAAACAGAGTCCGTCAGAGTGATGAGTAAACTAATTTCCACTAAATGTCTGGACTCATCAACTTTTGATATGCAGATCTGGACTTCTGCCTTAGCCAAATGCAAGGGGAGCCTGACAAGGATTGAAGAGGACTGTGTAAGAAGCAAGGGTTGAAAATAGAACCGAAGGCTCAGCATCCTGTTACACAAGACAGGGATTTGCTATTTCCTTGTCTTCCCCCCACCCCCTACCCACACAGAAGCCTGTCTTGGACTCCCAAACATGCTGTCTACATAGGCACAGTTTAATGCATAACCTACTGGCATGCCCCTCCTGTCTAACCTCAGACAGAACAGGGATTAATCCTGTGATTCAAAGACAGCTTCTCTTCCTCAATCCTGCAGGATTTGTAGAGGTATAAAAGAGGGAGTGGATTCAATCTGCAAGAGAAAACAAACTTCCAACTACCTTCTTAGTATGGTAGAGCAACACTGAGTGGCGAGTTATGTTAGCTTGAGGGTAGGTGCTAAGGAGAAATGAAGATTTCTATTACATTCAACAAGAAAAGCACTTGGGGATAATTTAGGATGTAGATGAGAGAGGAAGTGAAAGGAGAGGTTTCATGATGTAAGTCTTCCCCATGACCTTCAGAACGTTCTGCAAATCTACTCACCTTCCCAAATGTGCCAAGAGACTGGGTTTCTTATTGAAATTGATAGGAGGATCAAGTTTTGTGTCTGGTATGATGTGGAACAAACAGAAGACACACGTACCCATCTTTGAGTGAAAAGTATAAAGGACCATACGAGCATCTAGATGCACTGTAAATACAGGCAAGATCTTTAGATGCCACAGAATCCAAATCTGTAGCTAGAATCAACTCCCACCAGTCTTTTAAGGGAGGGACATATGGATATGCACAAGTTTATTTATCCACTCATGTTTTCAGTCATTTGTTTATTATTCAGTACCTATTTGCAGTCACTATGCTAGACAATCTGAGTAGAGAAATAAATAAGTCATAGTCTAGTGCTGCTCAGCTTGTTTGCATAAGAATTACATGGTGATTGCTAGAAATGCAGATTCTAGAGCTTTTCTCCACATCAACAATTAATCTGATTTAGTAAGCCTGGATTTGGGCCCAAGCAATGTACATGCCATTTTATGTGGACTGCACTTTAAGTGAATACAGATCTAATCTTTCATTCAAGAAACTTACACCACAGTAGGGAAGACAGACAACATAAACAGAGATGATTAGAGTAAATATTTAGATGCAGTGATTTCTGCCCATACAGCAGAGAAACAAGAGGGAAGTTTCACTTCTTCCTGTCGAAAAGACCTGATAAGCATGGTGATGGTAAGAGTGATATTGAAAATCAACTAGGAATTAAAAAAGGGTGGGAATGATTTTCTGAACAGGAATAGTACAATGCAGGTAGAGAAGCATGAGTTGGCATAGAGAAGTACAAGAGATCATAGGTGGCTGAGGGCAGGTGAAAAATAATGCAGATATTAGGGCCTCCCTGATGGCTCAGCAGGTTAAAGCACAGCACTAAGAAACTAAAGCCACTTCAACATGAGTTTGATCCCTGCCCAGGAGGTGACCCACATGGTGCAGCAGACCTCTCCTGACCCACCCTCTGCTCCCCTCAGCAGTGTACTTCGTCAGTCTGCCTGTTCTGCTCCCCACTCCTTCTCTGGTGAATCTTCTCACTGCCTCTGCATCTCTGGCCTGTACCCCAGTTCTGTATGCATAAATAAACAAATCTTTACAAAAATACTACTGGAGATAAACACAGAAGAGATGGGGAAGGCTTTTCCTGCTATACAAGGACCTGGGCCATAGGAGAATCATTGGAAGAATTTGAAAACAGCAAGAAGAGAATTTAAAAAAAAAAAAAAAAGGTCAATTTTTTTTATTTTTTTAAGGGCCCATCTAGCTGCCCACCAAGAAACTAACACTGAGTCATGACTGACGTCTGGACAAGAACTTGAGAAAACTGATCTTGGAGAAATCTCAGTTGTGGGTCAAACTTCCTTGGGAGATGAAAAGATCCTCTCAACAGTGACTTGGAACATGTTAAAGAAAAGAACGTCTTCCCTCATTATGACCCCAGGAATAGCAATTCATTTCCACAGTGCTGGTGACATGATCAGGAATAGAGAATAGTGAGTTTTATGAGTGGCATAGGCGGGCTGGCAAATAAAGTTATATTGTTGTGGCATTCCCCTATCTATCTCTGAAAGCTTGGATCACCCCCAGAGAGGTAGAAATCTTTATTTTGTTCTCATTCCTTCATTTCTCTGTAACTTTGTCATCCTGTAAATTCTTAATCATAGATTTACCACAGTTTGACTTCCATTCTTAAGATTTGCAAATTGTGCTCAGCATTTGTGAAATGCCTGCAAAGTTCCATGCTATGAGTTATCTTGGGTTCAAATCCAGTGTTAAATCACAGCTCCCCCTTCCTGAGTGAGGGAACTGTAGCTTTGGATAGAATTAGGGTATACACTCATTTAGATCAAAGGGAGGAATACAGGTAAAATGCTTAGATTCCATTTACTAATCTGAGTTGAGTTTTACTTCCTTCTTTAATTTGTTCAAAGTACTAAGTGCTGAGTCTTCATTCATGTTGAATGCCATCCTAACAGCCTGGCTAAGTCTGTTTGACTTTCGAAGGCAACTTCTACTAACTTCTATGAGAATTGTCTGAACAAGCAGCCAACTCAGAACATTTCTTTCTGTTTTCAGTCATTTCAGCATTCAGTGAGTATCTCCGTTGATCTGAATTGGTTTTACCTAGATTAGACTTTTGTGTGTGTGCATTTTGATGGTAGCTGCATATTTTTACTATTTCACCATTGACATTTTATGGAATGATCTTTTACCCTGTTTTATTTTATTCATTTGATTTCTCTTTTACTTTCACTCTTAAAAGTGGAACAAGGAGTGGCAGAGTGATGGCGGTGGTTATGAGAAACTCCATGCCCCAAAGAGGAGAACAAATATCTCTACTGTAGGTAGATCTGCATAGCCTTGGATTACAGCATGATGCTAAATTTAGCAGGATGTGCTGGCAGCTCTGTGTTAGGTAGTAAGTGTGAGAAGGATGTGCAGTAAAGGGTGCCTCAGTACCAATGGCGGAAATGGGAACTGGTACAGCCACTATGGAAACCAGTAAGGAAGTTCCTCAATAAATTAAAAATAGAAGTGCCCTATGATAGTGAGATCAAAGTAATCCTACCTTTGTGTATGTATCTGCAGGAAATGAACTCTGTATCTCGAAAGAAACTTGCACTCCCATTGCAGTATCTGTATATGTTCACTGACGCATTATTCACAAGAATGAAGCTAGGGAAACAATCTAAATGTCTGTCAAGGGATGAATGCATAGAAAAATGTGGTCTAAGATACCAGGAAATATTACTATCTTAAAAAAGAAGGAAATCTTGCCATTGTGACAACATGGATGAACCTGGAAGACATTATGCTAAGTGAGATAAGTCAGACACAGGAAGATAAAAATTGCACGATCTCAGCTATACATGGATTCTAAAATAGATTCCTGGAAGCAGAGAGTAGCGTAGTGGTTAGCAGGGCAGAGAAGAGGGGGGAAATGGAAAATACCATTCAAAGGGTACAAATTTTCAGTTCTGCAAGAAGAGTAAATCCTGGAGATCTAACAGCATACTGATTATAGTTAACAATATTGCATTACTACTCGAAATGTGCTGAGAGCATGATCTTAAGTGTTCTCAGTATAAGAGAAAGAAAGCCAGTGACTACGTAAGGTGATGGATATATTAATCAGCTTGATTGTGGTGATTGTTGCATCATGTATTTACCTATCTGGACATCTAGAAATGTAAAATTCATCAACTACAGCTCTATAAAGCTTAAATAGAGATAAGAGAAACAGTACAGGAGCAGGAGAAAGAAAAAAGAACAGAAAACTTTACACAGAGTACTTCAAAACAATCACAGTCCAAAACTTATTCAAAACACCATGGGACTAGAGAAGATTCCTAGAACAATACTTGGATCTTGTTTCAGAATTCCGGAAAGGAAATGGATTGCCTGAAAACTAAGTCTTGTGCATAAATCTATCTAATAGTAAGAGTAATCACTGGATAACAAAATATCAAAGCAACACTCAGTTTGAAAATAGGCTCTAGGATCGGACATTCTGCATTCAAATCCCTAATGTACTAATTCTTTCAACACTTATTGGTTATATGGCCCTGGGCAAAACATCAATACAATTTTTCACTTTATCTCTGAAGCAAGGATAAGAATTATTTTGACTTTAGTGGACTGTTCTGAAGATTAGATGAGCTGACACTTGCAAGCTACATAGCTTTGCAGTCACAAATTCAGTGCTCAGTAAAGGTTAGCCTCATTATTCATCACCAGCCGAATACCTCCCATGTGCTCTGAGCTACCTTGTGACTAAAACTCACAACATGCCTGAAATGGGTCTTCCCATTCGATTGAAGACTGACATTTTCTCATTATCATGAAATAAAAAATAGAGCATCTGGCTCCAAAGCCTGCATGTATCCTACCAACCTAGTTCCCAACATTAAATACTACAGAAACAAGAAACAAGTGGAGAAGAACCTAGGAAAAGTGTGAAGTTATAACACCCACAAGTCTCGGACAAAATAAATTAGCACTAATCTTGAACTATTCATATTTTGGTGGACTAATTTTGTTTTCTACTACAGCTGCATTTCACAAATGAAATGCAATGGTTCGTGTGGTAACTGTCCATTCAGTTTACTGAATATGGTAAATTGGTATAATAGTCTTTTGTAAAATATTGTCGCAAATCATGAAACTATGCAGAATCAAATGGAGAGATCTGGGTGGGGGAGAGGAAGGCTAGATTAAAAAATACAAACATTTTCATGAGATTGAACAAAATTCCAAAGTCATAAAATCCAAGATTAAAGAAAATATAGGGCATAATTTTCAAATTTTTCCAAAATAGAATCTATTTAATCTACAGAAAGTTAAGGTATTCTCTCCGACTAATAAAATGCTCAAAATTGGATAATACAGTCACATTCTCCAATGACTATATAACAATGATTTGCAAATGGTAACACATTTGCTATAGCATTCTGGACTGCATTTGGTGTTTGCTGAAAGAATTTGTTATAATTAATGTCACTGCACTGAATGTCAAAGGAATTAATAATGATTAGCCTCTGATTATAAAGAGCTGCCTATCATGGTTATTATGTTAACATTCAAAAACAGCTTGCTTTATTAAAGCATTTGTTTTTGAATTGTCAACAACATTCTGTAAATCAATGAGTAGCATTTTTCAGGATCAGAGATCTCAAGTAGGGTGTTGGTTTTTCTGGTTGGAACTATGCTTCATAATCATGTTATTTAGGCAGATGATCAATAAGAAAAAGGGAGGAAAATTGAAGCTCCTCAAATAAGTTCTTACCCATTACCCACTGTGGGGTTATATTTATATTTACCTAAATACCCTGGAAACCATTTTAGCTATTTGAAATTTGAGTTTATCCAGAGGTATGATTTAATATAAGATTGAATGCAAAAAATTTACTGTTAAAAAATGGACATGTTAGCCTTTGTTAAATGCCAAATTTCTCCAAATTTACAAAATAGATATCTGTGAAAATCAACTGAAACCAAGAAAGTGCTGAGTGTTACCCTTCTTTTTATAAGAGAATTTTAAAAGGGTTGAAATTCATGAACATGAAGAATCAAACTATTGAGGATTTAAAAGTGTTATTGAGGGCCCTCCCTGGTGGTGCAGTGGGTTAGACCACAGCACTGAGAAGATAAATCCACTTCAGCATGAGTTAAGTCCCCACCCTGGAGGTGACCACACGGCATGGCAGACCTCTCCTGACCCGCCCTCTGCTCCCCTCAGCAGTGTACTTCTTCAATCGGCCTGTTCTGCACACCACTCTGTCTCTGGTGAACCCTCTCACTGCCTCTGCACCTCTGGCCGGTACCCCAGTTCTGGATGCATCAATAAATAAATCTTTTTTTAAAAAAGTGTTATTGATATTATGAATCTGGACACCTGACGTAAAAACTTATGGAAGAGGACAATGGTACATCTCAGTCAGTAGAACACTCAAGAATACTGAGTGGTTATCAAACTATCAAACTCCACAGAACAAAAACTTTTGGGGCTTATGAGAGATAATTAGGGTTAGACAATGTGCAAACAGGAGAAGGGCTTTTTTTGCACATATGCACCCAGATGTCACCAAAAGATCAACTATTCCCTTTCTGCACAAGATGATGCATGTGAAATGCACATCAATTCTGCCTGTACTCTAAACCTTCAGCCTGTCAAGTTCCTAAGAGAGAAATAATAGAAAAAGCTTTGAAAAGTTTCCGTATAATATGATTTGAGATACAGAAAGCAAACAAATGACCAAGGTATGTTCACTTGAGCTGGTTATGAACAGAATGTTTCAAATAATAAGAAATTAAAAAAATATGTGCTACCTGCCGAGAAAAAGCAAACCAACGAAGAAATTTATTATTCTGCCCTTTCTTTTCCTTTTTAAAAACTTCTTTAAAAAGTGTTTTCTGGGGGGTGGAGGGAGTGCACTGGACTATGGTGATGGCGCACAGGTGATGTGGTGATAGGAAGCGCATGGGGATTACAACAGAGATTGAAAAAGACACAAAACGATGTAAGAATAAACTATTATATTATTTTTAAAAAAAGAATAAACTATTATATTATTTTTTAAAAAAATCAAAAGCTCAAAAGAAGGGAATAAAGATTGCACAGTAGCCAGAAGGAAATAGTATAATTTTCAAAAATTTATTAAATTGTAGTATTTAAAAACATTAAAGAATTTAACACAAAAACATTTTAACTTTTTCCAGACTTTTGTCAACTTTTACTTTGCCACTCATCAATTGGTCCTAAATTATAGTAAAGTATGCTTTTAAAAGTTGTTAATTCTTTTACAGGATGAAAAAAGTGGGGGAAAAAAGTGCTGATTGAAATCTGCTCACATGTTATCATGAAACTTCAATATAAAATCTGTATGAGTCTTTTAAAAAACCATGGTAAACCCAGCAAGCAAACCCTGGGGAAGACTGACAGAAAAATCAGACACCATTTTTTTTTTTAAGATTTATTTATTTGTGCATACAGAACTGGGGTACAGGCCAGAGGCTCAGGGGCAGTGAGAGGCTTCACAAATACAGAGTGGGGAACAGAACAGGCAGATCTACAAAATACACTGCTCAGGGGAGCAGCGGGCGGGTCAGGAGAGGTCTGCCACACCATGTGGTCACCTCCGGGGCAGGTGGGAATTGAACTCATGCGGAAGTGGCTTTAGATTCTCAGTGCTGTGGTTTAACCCGCTGCGCCACCAGGGAAGGCGAACTTCTAGCCACTTTTAAGGAGAATTTGCTCTTTCATGCTGTCATTACTCTGATTTCTGGGACACTTAGAATTTTAGATTGAAAATCCAGTCTCAGATATTCTCTTCTTCTCATGCTTAATGCCCAATTTCAAATGTTCCTGCTTTATATCTCCCTTGTCTCTTCCCAGGGAGGTCTCCGTAGTTGGGTTTAGTTAACACTTACCATATTGAATTGGAAGTATTTATTTATGCTTTTCTGTCACTTCACTTGACTCAAGGTTAAAAGGGCTGATCACATTTGCATTTTGATGTCTCAGCCGCTCAACCCTAACCCTTGTTCACTGAATAATTCTCCAAGCTCAGAATGTTTAATGGTAATTCAACTAATCCAAAGAAAAGTCTGCCCTACAAAGACTGATTCTAGATTTTGAATCAGTGCTCAAAGCATCATGTTAAAGTATAGAATAAAGGAATAAGATAATGGTTTTCAACCTTTTAGATTTCAAAAACCCTTTCTAATCTTAAAAATAATCAAAGACCCCCAAAGTTTCCAAATTCTTACTCTGACCGTGAGGAGTTTGTTTTTAATCGGCCTACTTACTCCATCTTTCCAACTCATACATAGGCATGTTCTAAAGCTTGGCTTTAGAATTTGAGGTGCATTTTCCCATAGCTGGAAACAACTGTGGATAGCACCCTTCAAAGGGGGTCATGCAATTCACAGGCTGCAGGTGCCCAACATAGCAAAGACCCTGAACAGGCCTGGTCTAAGCTTACCTCCCATTCAAATTCCTGATTTACTGTCAAATTTCAGTAGGTTCTATTACTATTAACATTTTAATTATGACCATGTCCCATTTGAGTAAAACTTATTTTAGAAAAGGTTGGCATGTAAATCTATTCATTTCTCCTTCATAAAACCACATCAATAAAAATGTTATTATGTATCATTTCTATCATGTTAGAGATAAGAGTATGAGTATCAGAGTGAAAGATCAATCACAGAAAATATTTTGTTGTTTTACTGTGAATCCTATCCATTTAGCCAGCATTTAATTAACATCATTTATACAGCAAAATCAGAAGACAAATAATGCAATAGCTCAGTCACTCAAAGTGTGCCCATTAGCCCAGACACAGGCACTCAGTGTTTGTTGAGAAAGTATTTGGATCCCACCTCTGGCGTACTAAATCAAAGTGGCTGGGTTTGGGCACAAAATCCATGTTTTAACAAGTCCTGTAGGCAAGCTGAATATTCCTTAATGCC
This sequence comes from Condylura cristata, assembly GCF_000260355.1. NCBI lineage: Eukaryota > Metazoa > Chordata > Mammalia > Eulipotyphla > Talpidae > Condylura > Condylura cristata. The sequence goes on along the minus strand of NW_004567118.1, from coordinate 9,244,539 downwards.
TGAGATAAACTCACTAAGGGCTAGAAATCAGCATCCTCAGCCATGGTTTGATTTGGATCTCTCCTAGACAGAGGATCTCTTCTGCTCTGTTAAGTCATCCTTGGCACATCTCTAATTTCAGACATCTTTAAAGATTTTAAAGAGCAAGTCACAAATAAGCTAGTTGTTTCCTTTCTAGACAGGCTTTAGGGGAAAGAGGGTTGAAAATATTCCTGGTGGGCTGATAAACATGTGATTCATCTCTGCGAGGCGAGTCTGTGCCATGCTTGACTTCTTCCAGAAAAAAATGTTTTTTCTGGTTCTTCTTGTTACCCATGTTTACTCTGAGGAATGAACCATGGATCTGCATAAGAATATTCTTGGATCTAGAGCAAGGAAAAGGAAGCTCCCAGTGGTCACTGGAGCTCATCCTCAGAAACATCTTAATCCCTTCATTAGTATTCACTGTGCCAGGGAAGCGCCTCTGAGCATAGACTTTAAATCAAAAGCTTTGCTCCAAATTCTCATCTCTTTGCAAATCACAATGAATATCAATGATGAAAAAATTACAGCTTAGAAGATTGCAAACGGACCTCAGAAATCATGTGGTCTGACTCTGTCACTTTACAAACAAGGAACCTGCAGTTTAGAGAGATTCCTTGGCTTGTCGGGTCACACAGTCAGTAGCAGAACTGGCATTAGACTCGGGGCTCCCTGGATACTGGATACTAAGGCTATTTCAAACAGATCCTGAAAACAGGGACCGTTTTGTCTTTTCTAGTTTATCACTCACCAAATAGCAATATTCTTGTAAGAAAGGGACTCAACTAAAAGTCTCTACATCGTCATCAAATCACTTGGTAAATACGCAAAAGAAAACAGATGACAGGGAAATGAGCTGATCATCACAATGGGTCAAGCAAATAGCACAGAAAGGTGGTGTTGGGCCATCGAGATGCCTTCAACTAACTTAGGTGAATGTACATAGACACATCAGTGGTTTAAGTTTTCCTAATTAGGTATTTGAGAGTGGAAATCATTGATAGGCACTGAAGAAAACATAAAAACAATCTGGAATCATGACATGAGTTATCAAAATTTGAAAGCCTGTAACTGAACATGATCACAACACACACCCCCAGGAGAATAGCTGAGTAAGTTCAAGAGAGATGTAAATATTCAGGAAAACTTTTCTATACAAACTTCAGATAGAGCAAGTAGGTGAAGTGAATTTGGTTTTGGAGATTGAAGTTGCCTAGACATTGCCAGTATCCGTATATAGCCCATAGGCTTAGTCTTAAATAACTGTTATGTAATAATTGGGTTGATTAAGTATCTTAATATAGGTTTATGGTAAGAGTGCTTACACAATATTGGAGCCTTTTAGGAGTCCTGTAAAATGTTTATAGGCTACTGACAACATCCCATGAAAAAAGTAAGGCAGTATAATTACTGAAAATGTCCATGGAAACATGTGCTACAGAAACAAACAACTCATCTTGGTGTATTCTCATTATACTTTTTCAGAAGTTTGCAGCACTGCAGTTTTATTTACAAATCACTACATCCCTATCACTCTCCTCAGTGCCGTAAAAGATAAAGAGAAATAGGACACAAATGAACATGTATAGTTGCAACTGTGAGTAAACTTAGAGTTCTAATTTAAATGCTGATATACTAGTTTAGGAGGAAAATCTAATATGAGACAAGGAAAAGCAGCGATGTGCTCCACTGAGCATGGGGGGTGAAGGGGAAGAATGACCTGGAACAGACTAAGAATGTTATAGAGACCAGCGATTGGGCTTTAAAGGGTTTGGACTTGGATAGTATTCTTTAGATTAGGAGAAGGTCACAAGGCAAGTAGTCATCGCATGGAGAGTGGGGATGTCATGGGGGATTATGAGGGGGAATTACATAATCACCTGTCAAGATTACAGAGAAATGTTGGAGACTTGTTGTAATGGTTGACTTTTTGTGTCAAACTGACTAGACCAGAAAATGCCCAGATAACTTGTTGAATATTCTGGGTGTGTCTCATTGGGTATTTCTAGAGGAGAACCGCATATGAATCAGTGTGAGTAAAGAAGATGGCTGTGCCAGGTATGCGCCGGCACTGGCCATCTGTTAAAGGTCTGAAAAGAACAAGGCAGAGGAAGGGTGAAGTAAGTTCTGCTTTTTTCTGCCCTCACTGCTCCTGGTTCTTAGGACTTCAGACACAGACTGGACACTATAACATCTTCTTTCCCACTTTCCTGCCTTTAAACTATACCACCAGCTTCCCTAGGTCTCCAGCTTGTAAATGGCAGATTGTAGGATAGCTCAGCTTCCTTAGTCACTGATCTAAATGAGATGTAGATGTGGATGTGAATCTACTATTGATTGTGTTCTGTCTCTGGACAAACCAGACTAATACAGCAACAGAAGATCAAGTAATCATCCGAGTGGTATCTGTGTGGTATGGAATCAGGTTATACGGTGCTTGAAGATTTAGGAGCCTTTGTATTTAATGCTTACAAAAATAGGAAGTCAACAAAACAGGGGAGAGAATAAAGGGAACAATACTTCAGGAAAATATTTCCACAAGGACCGCACAAGGGATACTGAGGAGGGAAATAAAGTGATTATTGTAACACATAAAATTGATTATTGTAATGAGATGCTTGAAGTAATGCAAGCAGAAGTGAATGAATGCCTAGTATAAGGTATCAAAACTGAGAACATAGGACTGATATTTTGAAAGAAGCAATAGTAAGATATAACAAGGGGGGGGGAACCAATTGTTACATTTTATATGAGAAATAAAGTGAAACTATGTGTTAAAAATCATGTTTTTTAGTTTGAAATTCTCAAGAAAATGTAGCATAGACCCATAGGAAATCATTTGTAAAAAGTTGGCTAATTACAGTTTTGAAAGAATGGTAAGTTAGACTTGAGTTAGAATATACTTGAATGAGGAAATACTTGTTTTTCCTCTTGTGCCTGCATATAAACTACAGTTATGTCTCATTTTGCTTAGCTTGGGAGCTTTTGACTAGGTTTGACAATGAGATGTCTTTGGAAGGATTGTATGTCACTTCTACATACAATCTGGGTCTGGTCTGGGCGTCACATGTTTAAAAGGGGAAGGATATGGACCCTTCAGTTGCTATTTGGAAGAAAGCAGTCTTCCCCACATGGATGTGACATGGACAGGTGCCTCTTGTAGTGCCACTAATGCTCCAGGCCTCCTTGGGGTACAGCAGAGCCTCCCCTGTCCTCAGTCACAACGATGTGCCAGCTGAGAAATATCCAGCAGACAGTGTCAGGATGTGAACAAGGAGATATGTAGTTGAGGCCTAGGTTTGGAATTCATCTTCCTGCTAACAGTAGTCGAAGAAACAACAATGGATAAGCAATCTGAGGGAGCTACCTGACTGAAATACAGGCATGAAAGATGGAACAGTAGTGGAAATAGCAACTAAATAATAGGAGAAAGAAGTACTCAAAGATAAAAAAAAAATCATTTTGGAGAAAATGGATCAAAGAAGCAAAGCATGATCAACAGATTCCACTGCTTCAAAAACAGTGAGAATAGTTAAGATTAGGAGAGGACATTGGTTTTTTAAAAGTAGATTGTCAGAGATATTTGTGATAACAGTTGTAGTAGTGCATAGGTTCTTAAGACACACTATTGAGAATTGGTTAAGTGAAAGGAGAAAGGATTTGTGTACAGTAGGATAGAGAAAGTTCAGTAGATAATGAAGTAGGAGAGGAATATATTTGGGGGATGAAAACATCTGACCTTCTTCACTAGACTGACTTACCGATAGATTCTATCTTCCTTGATTCTATCTTCCTTGTCATTGAAGATCTTGTTAAATGATCTTGACTTTGATTTCATTTAATTATCAAAGATTTGTAGGATTTGGTTTAAATGCAATAATTCACGTGACATGCTCAGGTCCTAGCTTGGGATAAGCAGAGCTCATATGTTAATAGTAACGATAGCAAACACTGTTGTTATAATTATTCCTTTAAACTTAGCTTTGACTTGCTTTTTGCATCTTAAGTCCATCATTGCCTTGTAATGAAATTCCTACATAGCCTATAGAGGCATGGTTATTTATGGGAAATCTGAGAGACTTTTACTTACATTTCAAAATAAGTAAAAGGTAGATCCTGCAAGCTATGTGTGAACATGTACTGGGTCTCTTTTCTGTAGAGCTCTCAATAACTAACATGTGGAAAGTGGTTGTTAAAAACAGGTTTGAAAGAATAAGTGCATGCTTGAGTGAATACAATGAAAGAAAGAAGCCAATTGGAATGACATTATGGCGCTCTTATCGAAAGATCAGTTTCAAGTTACAGGCAGACCTAAGGTCAGATACCAGCTATGTTTTATTTTGAATAAATTTTCAAACTTCCTGAACATTTTATATACACTAATGTATATAGAATTTGGACTTGCTATATGATAGCAAGCAATATGAATAACTATTAGCTATCATTATTATTATTAAATAGTAAGATGGCATCTGATTCTGGATGTTTATTGAACTCCAGTTCAATGCCTATTGATCTCAAAAGCAAAGTAATAGATCCATCTAAAACCACACACACACACCACATACACACACACACACACACTATACCTAATTGTCCAGTTGGAACTATGTATTTCTTAAAATGGGTGAACAGAAAGCATTCTGTGTATAAAGGAATTCTAAATCCAAACCCATGCCAAACTGAGCTTTTAATAACTTTGAGATTTCCTGGATCATCTTGGCCTACATCATGCCTTCTAACTGCAGCTCTCGTACTATCAAATTTCTTTAGAGCACAAGCCACCTGAAAATCACTTAGTTGCTTTCTAATCCATTATAGTATCTTATTCATCCAGGAGCAAACTGGTATATTTTTCTTGCCATCTTCCAATTCCATCAATATGCAAAGACATTTTATCTTATGCAGGATGCAACTAAATGAATCCATGTCTTTTCATCCCAGACTTTGCCACATCTAAGCTGTCTTTGAGGGGCTTGCTGTAATCACATCTTTGTTCTTATCATTTTGGGGCAAATCACATTTCCAGAACTTTAGCCAGCTCTTTAACCTTGCCATATTTCCTGCACTGAATCCTGCTTCTCTCCCTTGCTTTGTTTTAGATAATGTCTCTATTCCCTACATCAGAGGAGAGGTGGAAAGCCTACTGTGTAAGGAGCAGTTTCTAGCAGAACAGAAACCTGATTTCAACCTGAATACTTACTTGGTATTTTTCTTGGAATATTATTGTTCAAGTTCAAATGGATTTTAATGACTGCCTTACGAATGGATTAAGAACTGTCTTTCACAGAGCATTGTCATTAAAGTATGTTTGTATAATTTTAATACCTTACAAAATTCTATTCCCTTTGGACTTAGACTCTTGGAGTTCTCATTCCTGCTCTACAAGAGATGTTTATTCCTAAGTAGAACTGATGTGACTTAATAGATTTTGAGAAACAAACCCTGATTAAAACAAAATCATATCATTTCACTATTGTTGGTAATTTAAATTTCATTTAATCTGACTATTTACTTAAGAATAAATCCCCTCTACAAATATGGCATACAATGCTTTTAATAAGATAATAGAAGCATGTAGTTTACTTGTTAAACCCTGAACTGCATAGTAAAGATGATGATTAATGTGATGGATAAATAATATGCTTACAAGCACAGAAAAGAAATTTTGATTTTAATTTGGATTCAAATTGGAAAGTAAATTCTTTCTACCAAAATTGCTCCTAAAAAATAAACCAGGGCCTCCCTGGTGGCTCAAGGGGTTATGTTTCAACATTATGAAGCTTTCCTCAGCCACTTTAGCCACTTTGATGCCTGGCCAGGGAGCTGACCCACATGGCACAGCAGACCTCTACTGTTTTGTCCGCTGTTCCCCACAGCAGTGTATCTCATCAGATATACCTGTTCTGTTCCCCACTCTGTCTCCAGTGAATCCTCTCACCACCACCACCCCAACACACAAACCTCTGGCCTACCCCTCTGTTCCAGGGTTGACATTTTGGAATATACAACATGGTAGGCATGCACAGAGCAGGAAATTAGAGTGAACTAGATTTCTCAGAAACTAGGGCAGCAGTTTAAAGAAATGACATGTGTTGGGGGATGTTTTAGAGTGATCTTATCCTCGTAGGAAATGATCCCAACATGAACGGGAGCGCCAGTCGCCAATGGGAGACCAGGCTTGAGTGATTTGTACCAGGAGACCATAGGTTCTCACATCTTAAAGATTATCTAGTATTGTGATTATGATTATTATGAATTGTTATTGATGACCCAGCTTTCTTATATGGAATCCCATGTTGAACACCAGTTTTACTGATTTTCCTTTTAGAATAAGGATTTCTACTCTTTGGGGGGACTAATAAGGAAAGGGTGACAAAGCTTCGAAGTGGGCACTTAATGCTGGACTGAAACCTGTCGAATGCATGGCCATGCTGAGAGTGTCAGGCTGTGTGCCCCACCCCCTCCTATTTTTTTCTACTTAAAGACCAATAAAGTCCTTGATCATAAACATAAACAGGAAACATGTCAAATACTCCAAGGAGAATGGAGCTAACATAATGGGCACACTGTGCCCACTACTTGGTTTAACACTACCACTTCTGCATATTTGCTTCAGAACATTTTTTTAAAGCAGAAACAATGGAAATGCTTGGAAGCCCCCTTCCCATTCCTTTCTCTGCAGACTTAAATGTCACCCAAAATTGGTAGGTATCTTTTGTGTTCATGATTTTAGTATTTTCACTACCTATATATGTATCCCTAACCCATACAGAATGTAATTTTATTTTTAAGCACAAACATGATAGGACACTGTGAAATCTTCCATTGCATTTTTGGCTACTCAACATTATTTTGACATTTATCTCTGAACACATTTGATTTTTTTATTTATTGTAATTGCTACTAGGAATTTCATTGACTAAACGAGTCAACTTTATATATTCCCCGCACACTTGATTTTCTGCATTCTTGTAAGTCTCTAATACAGAAAATGATACTACTGAACACCTCTGCACCTGTCTCCTTGAGCACCTGGGAAAGGTCACAGTTGTTATGTCATGACAGGAATAGCCCTGTCCTGCACAATGTGTGTCCTCGCACATGGCCGCCCACCAGTCACTTCAGCTGCCACATGGCAGGGTCTTCCAACCCATCTCTCTCAGTTAGTTTCAAGGGGTTTTTAAGTTTGTCTTAGTAGATTTTTAGTGTTGCCTGGTGACATGGGAAGCACTATCCTCATTGTTTAATTTGCAGTTCCCTGATCTTTTCACATACTCATGAGGCATGTGGTTCAGCTTCTCTCCTCTGAATTCCCTGTTCACTTTAAACTTTAAACTTAGAAGGCACTAATTTCATTCGAAAAATTATTTTTAAATGATTTCATTGATTTCATAAGTGCTCTTTACATAGTCTGGAAATGGGCTGCATTAGTCACTGCTCTTATCACAAGCAGAAGAACACACTCTACTGGTTTAAGCAGTAAAGTTCTATAATAAAAGGATTTGGGGCAGCTAATTGAATCTCTGAAGGGCCAGAGAGTCAGACAAGAAGGTCCTGTGGTTTGCCCAGATCACACTGCTCGACGGTCTGAGCAAAGGCTCACTGCTGCACAGCTGGGTTCAAACACTAATAAACCTGCACACTGGGGCTGGAAACAGAGTTTGCTGTCCCCTAAAGCCAGGACTTTGTTCCTAATCAAAGTCCTACCCCAGTGCATCTGATCACTGATTGCTAAGTCCCCTGCCTGTGCCTGAGCTCATTTCTGTCTTCGGGCAGTGGTGCTGACATGATGGAGAATTCCCCAAATATCAAGAAGGGCGTACAAAACACGCCCAGCATAGCTGATGTCACCCCACTGCTCACTCGTTGTCTATGTGATACAAGTGTCTGCTTCTTTCAGTGGCTCATCTTCTAGCTCCATTTTATGCTGTGTTTTTGTTGTATGGTAGCTTTACACTTGGATTCTGGCAGGGCTGTCCATCTTTCCCCTTATGTCACGATTTGTGTGGTTTCTTATGAAATCTTTTCCCATACTAACATCATCATCATAATATAGTTCTATATTTTCCTCAAAAAATGTGAAGACTAGAGGCAGTAGTAGTAACTATCTTTTCCCTATTCCTTCAAGAGAATTCTCTCGACATTTCATAATAAAACACATGCTTGATGGATGCCCTTTACCAGATGAGAAATGCTTAGTATGTTATTGAAAGCCGGCATTGAAATTTTCCCTCTGTTTCTTTAGATGAATGTGTATATATACACACATATATATTTCTATTATTGTTATCATTTTAATAGAGTTTTGTATTCCTGGAGTCAACCCTGATTGCTCATTGTGTGTTTGTATTATGTGCATATGTTTATGTACATGTGTATATAAGGAGGTGATCCAGTTTCTGTAGACCTTGAGACCTGTATGATGTGGAGGCCTTCATTGAGAAAAAAATACTCATATTTTTAAATCAAAAATTAAACAATATGTCTTAGGAAGAACTCTTATAACTGGAGAACTTTAAGGCTTCAATGTTCTATTGTCATGGTAAACCCACCTCTGCACAGGAACAACTAGATTCTGTTTGCTAAATATTAATATTTAAGACATTATTGTTCATGTTAGAAAACAAACATGGGCTGTAATTGTCTTTACTCACACATTTCTTTGGGTCGTGTCAAGATTATACAGTCAAAATAAGTCAACGAGTTTATCATCAATTTATTTTTGTCATTTCTAGAGCAATTTGAGTAAGTTTATTAGTGATTCTTTGAAGTTTAAAACAGGTTCTGGCACCTTCATTGGTCCAATTTTTACAATAGATTTAAAGGGGAAGTGAAGGGGAATGAGAGGGAAGCTGTGTATTAGGAAGCCCAATTGTGTACCCTCACAAGGTCTTAATCTCTACTCTGCTCTCTCGGGTATTGAAATGTATGCATAGCTCTTTATCCTTAATCTTTTATCTATCTTAAATGATTCAGAACTCAGAAATTACACCCCTGTCCGAAAACCCTAATATTTATCAGCATCCCTGTCCGAAAACCCTAATACTTAAGTTTCTATTACCATGAGCCACCTTCAGAAGCCTGCACTCTTGGATCCATTTGGGCAACCCGGTGAAATATGGAGTTTCCACACTTGTGAACTGGCCCTTGAGATGAGCACTTAAAGCATGTACAGGAACACCTCAGGCAGTTACTGATTAATAGGCATTGTTCCTGCCCCAGGGATAAAAACTTCTGTCCTGGTTCTACCAAATTATTATAATACTCATAACACACCAGTCACCTTTTGACATTGAGGAATAAATTGCTCCCCAAAGAAGAATAACCCAGATAAACGTATTTCCAAAGTCAACAGCAAAATTGCCTCATGAAATACACCAGTAGGAATATTTCTAAATTGTCTTTGCCACTCTGTTTTCTTATTCAAGGCAGGCTACTGAGCATGAACCTTGGCTTCAGGTCTCCAGGCCCATCTTGCAGGTTTTTAAGAAGATCTTATATCTGTACGAAACGAGGTCCCAAGGTAACACCCCTACAAGGAGTCAATGACCAATGACAGTAGTTGCCTGTTGATCTCAGCCATAATGTTGGGCACTGGAGTCATGTAGAATTAGTCGGGTTATGGCAAAGTGCTACCTCTGCAAGTCACAGGGATGAGAATTGAGTCTCACTGAGAAAACCATGCTGAGATAAGACAATTATGACATGTTTTGGAAGAGGCAGAAATGAAAAGGGTTATGTCAGGCTGAGCCTGTGCAAGACTTTCAAACTAGAAGAGGGGGTATATGTGAAAGGGGGAGAGGACACAGATGACAAGGATAGAAGAAAGAGCCAGGTCATTTGGAAGCTTCTAGATCTCAGTAAAGGGTGCAGAGTTTACTCTGCCAAAGGAGATTTCAAGCCGCAAACCCAGTGCCCTTAATTTCTAGGTAAATTGCATTTTGATGAGGTTTGACCCTTGGCAGATTTTTTAAAAATTATCTTAAATAACTATAAAGTAGAAAAATATTGATCCTCTCCCCATGTTCTTCCCACTTCCCACAAACACTGAGAAAATAAAATAGAAGTCATCTGTAACTAACAATTATCCCAGATACCTTATCAGCTTCTAAAAGGAAAATCTATTTCACATAAATGTGCTGTAATGTATAAAATACCTAATTCTTCCAGCACAATTATTTCTCTACTCTATGCCAAACTGCATTACCATGATCTCAGTGTGGGTGTGTTTTGCAAACAGCAGTGTTAAAATGTATGGCACTGAGCAAAATGCCAAATAAAGAATCAATAGACAATAAATTGGCATCTTATAACCCATTTCAATATTGCAATCTTCCAATTAAATTCACAATGGAAACAATAACGCTATCTAGTATCTCTAACTAGTGTAGGTGACATTACACATTAGGAGAACTGCTTTGCTTGTAATGTACCAGAGTGCTCCAGAATTAACTTTGCTGAGTTGCTAAGTCTGATGGTAAGAGCAAGAACATTGAATTCAGTTGGGGAAGTTTGATGGATTTCAAAACAAGAACTAAGAGCTGTCTGAGCAGGAAAACTAAGTTGATAGGTTATGACCACATGGGGACTGAAACAAATTTAGTAAAATAATTTTCATAGGCTAATTGACCCATTTTATTGTTGTTGTTGCCACACAAGACAGAACCAAGGATAAAACGCAGCATCTTCAGATGAATCAATGTCCCCAAAAGAGTCAAGTACTATCTTCAATTGTGCCAGAAAGATAGATCTCTAGTTTAGATCTAGATAGATCTAGATAGATCTCACCCCAGAGGAAGTATCCATTGCCACTTACCTAATGTTCCATTTAAGGTACATCACTTTCCTTTTTTTCTTTTTTCTTTTTTTATATCATAAAAATGCTAAGATATTTCTTATGCAAGATGCTTTATAAACAGTTACTTTTAGGCAAAATTAAGGGGTTATTTTGGGTGGAGACATCTTTGGGAAAAAACTCACAACACATTAACAGTCATCTTTTTACCTGGGAATTTTTACTCATTTATCGTACATGACACCACATTCAGTACTCAGAGGCACCCTGGAAGGTCAGTACTACACTCTCATTTTACCCACAAAACAACCACGACACAGAGGAGTTGGTTATCTTACGTCTGAAGGATGAAGTAACCATCAGAGTTCTGGGGTCTGGAAGTGAGCTAGAATCGGAGCCCAGGTCATGAAACCCCTCATCTCTCCACCGCCTTGAGTTTGAAGGCAGCGCTGGAGGTTCGTCTTGGTATTGACAAGCTCCATTCAACTCACCCTGCAGAGGTTCCTGCTGCATCCGCAGCAGGGCAGCAGGGTTGAGGAGCCCCTCTGATTTGTCCCCACTGGAAGTAAATCTGAAGTGGTTTGCTAAGCTCCTGAGTTGTCTCACCTTTTTAGGCTTCATTCAATTCCACATCACCCTCTTTTCCAAATCAAATATTCTTTTCATGTTCACAAAAGATACAGAAATATAGCAAAACACTCTGTCAAAGTACTAGTTTGGGGGAAGGAAAAAAAAAAAGGAAATTTATTGGGTGCCAAGTGCATGCCAGACCCTGAGCTTGCCTATATATTATTTCAATGTGTCTTCAACAGAGTTGCCATGTCAAAGTTCATCGGAATAGTTTGTGGACAAGTCAATGAACACTCAGGTAAGACGGTGCCGCTGAGAATAAGTGAAACTGGGCTTTGAAATCCAGGCGTCCTAGCTCGAAGCCATATCCTCTTTGCATTTTCCCAGACTCCTCCCTTACAGCCCCTGTTTGAAGTAAATCACAATCCGGCTGCTCTTTCATCCTGCCCCTTTCAAAGTTTGTATGCTTAACCAGACTTCAAAATAGTTGCAATGTAGCCTGCGTTCTCAAAGAAAGATGTATTTCATTCTGACATCTTTACTCTCTCATTACTTTTAAATGCTGTTAAATTAACTGCCAGTTTACTTTGAAATTCTCATATCCCAGATAATGATCACCAGCGAAGGGTTCAAATCTGGTGACAAAGTAGAAGTTTAATGTATGGATGTTAATTACCCAGCCTGGAGGGTCTCCAGTGCTGTCATGTCACTAAAAAAGACTGCTTCATTGTGAAAGAAAAACCTTTTTCAGGGGAGTCGGTATTACTCCTCCAGTACCACTGCTAGGTAACATACAGATGACACAAAACCTTGACAGCCTGAATGATTGCCTGGGGGGAAGCTCCCAGTTTCTGGTTTTGGGGCTAGTTGTGGCTGAGATTGAGACTAGGTCTGAGTCAGTCTTCTTAAATAAGAACTGTTTGTAAGTGTGATACCATCTGACCTCATGGGAGCTTCTCTCTCTTTCACCACCATTGAAAGCTTCCTTCTTCAAGCCAACAGCTACTTGCCTGCTATATTTTAAGCACTTTGCTGGGAATACAGAGGCAAAGATGAATAAGACCTCTGGTCTCAGGAAGTACACCCCGCAGATGAGGGGCAGACCAGAGCTGACCCTAGCTCCATGGAATATAGACACACTTATAAACCGTAAAGGCATTGAGGTATCCTGCTGAAGATGCCAGGGTTCCTGTCACCTGATCAAAGGAAGGGAGCGAACAGGAGGGCCCAGTGGGGACAGGGCAGGACCAGGAGAAGGACATTACCCAACTTCGCAGAAAGGATGGGAAAGGAAGAGAAAACAACTTGTGTCAGAGCCTTAATGAACATACAACAAGCTAAGAATAATAATGATAATTATGTCTGATGAGTCACAGGTTAGTTTTGGGACGGAAAGTGACAGATAATGCAGTAGATGGACAGATTGTGAGTGCTCAGATGCCCAGCTAATCCCTGCAGAGGTTACTGTGCAGATTTCTTTCTGGTCAGGTGTCTCTGTGGTCACCACCAGTGGGAACAGACCGAGGTCATGGGCTCACTGGGCAGCTGTATTCAATTCACACCAGTTACACTGCTGCTGAACCAGCATCATATATTAGGAAAAAAGACATGATGTTCTTTCCATTTCAATTTTCATTTGCTCTAAAATGGATGGCCTTTTTACACACTATCAATAATGCCTGTGCTGGAGGAGATTTTAATAGGACAAACATTCATCATTTTAAGGTTACTCTTTCCCCAAAAGCATGAGAGCAATCTGTTGGTAAAATGGAAAACCTTCTACATTATAGAGCTGCCTTTTCCCAGGAGTTTCCCATTGATAGTGTGGTGGTGGCAGCAGACAGGAGGAATATGAATTGTCCTGTTCCTGAGCATCCCTTCTTCTAAGAAAGCTATACCATACAACAGAAGGGACCAGGGTCAAGAGGAGTTGGCCAGGGTTCTAACTGTAGTTCTGCAACCCATAATTAGGTAAATTACTTCCACTCCTTAAGACCAAACATCCCAGTTTTCAAATTAAGACTAGTTTATGGATTCAATTTTTCTCCCATAATTGCAAAATTCTGTACAATCTTGATGTTAGTTCAGATAATATTGTTCTAAGTTCCTGGTATGTTACTCACAACACCACATTGGATTGTTCTAAGTTCCTGGTATGTTACTCACAACACCACATTGTTCTTATAACTTATTTGAAAATACCAGCTGCTCAGAATTGTGTTATCAGCTAGGTTCAATATGCTCCTTCAATTCAAACAGAACCAACACTGTGTGCCAAAATGAATAATGAGTGACACATTCAAACTGAATAAAAATATTATGGGTGGACTGTCAGTCAAAAAAAAAAAAAGAACAAAAATACATAAGGTGTTCTAACATTCTAACATTAATATTAATAATATTTTTAAACTTTCATTCCTGTTTAGTCCACTGGATGGTGATGATGGAGTAGAGAAATTGCTGTAAGCAAGACTTCTATACAATAGAAACACTGGATTCAAATCCAACCCATTTTCATTCCAGTAGGACCTGTAGATGACCTGGTTTATACAGATGCTATTGGAAATCATGTCAGCCTTTGGGGAGCAGTAAAATACATTCTTGGTTTCAAGGAGGTTATAGTCTATTTGTTGTGGGGTGGTGGAGGGGGGACAAAAAAACACACATGAGTAAGAGAATAAATTCCACATCATTCTATGATGGTACCCAAGAATTCAGAATCACAAAGGGCTTCAAGGATGCAGTTATCCCAACACACTTAATTGACAATGACCTTGCCTTTAGGGGTACAGTCCATGACAAGTGTTCCGTTCAATAGTCTATCCCATTTCTAGCATTATAGTGATTGGTGTCCTCTCATTTATTCTAACTGCTCTGATATTTTCATTTTAGCACCTTACAAAGAGCATAATGAAGTATATCAGACATCAAAAAATACATATTTTGTTGAGTCAATGAAGAACATGAGTTGAGTACTGGTGAATACAGCAGTGGCAATCACAGAATGTCAGAGCAGTAAGGGGAACAGATTCTCAACCCAGGAAACCATTTTGGGGCGCTGAGAGACAAGTTTATGTAATAAGAAGAAAGCTGACTGGAAAAAGGCAACATTTGATGATGTTATATCAGATGAATAGTTGAGCTGATGACTTTACTTTTAATCTGGCAAACCTAGGGAAGATTCTTGAGAAGAAGAGAGGTATGTGATGAAATCTGTACCCCATGAGGATTTTCATGACTTTTTTTTACATGATGACTGAGTACAGGCAGGACCATCAGCCAGGAGGCTATTACTGTAGTCCAGACTTAGAAACACTCTTTAATATATAGCTTTTGAGCTTTAATTTTTTAGACTTACTGTGGGTAGCCCCTTACTTTATTTTGTCTTGACTACTTTGCTAACAGCATCTTACAGTAGTCTCTTGCTCAAACTCCACTCCAGCCTTGCTGTAGCTTCCATAAAACTAGTAAATCTAGTAAAACTAGTAGATCTAGTAAAACTCTCTATGCCAGCAGCAGTTTTTGTTTTTTCCTCTGAGTGACTACTAATTTCCCATGTGTAACTGATTGGCTTTCCCGCTTCTTAGCCATCCTGTCCAACATCGCCTTATTCGAGAGAACTCCCTAGCCACCTTATGTATATAGTATCTAACATTCTCAACCTGGCTTACTCTAGACCCCAATCTGATTTATTTGTTTGTTACTTTTTATAGTTTTTATTATCTACCCAAGTAGAATGAAACACAGGATGGAAGATCAGCTATCATTTTGTTTGTTTCTTTGCTATCCTACTTGTACTGCCAGATTAGTGCCTGGAATAGAGCTTGTGTTGAAAAATCTTGCTAAATGAATGAATGGATAAGCAACTCCAGGTCCTGAAATGAGCTAAGGTTATTTGTCAAGGTCAAATGTTAAGATCAAAATAGATATGCGTAGTGCTTGTGTTTAAAAATACTCATTCCGTGAATGTTTGAAGGAAAAACTCCAACTTCTGATGAACTAATAGATTTTCAAGATCACAATGGATACTCACCTACTCACTTCTATTGAAATGAGACTATCTACTTTTATTGTGTTCTTACAGTCACAGGATATCTTGCAACACGATATCTAAATTGTCATCTTGCAACATAATATAGAGAGTAGGCACTGGACTTTGAATCAGGAATCTTGGTTATAGGTGCAGCTACATTTGTTATAGGCAGTGTGGCCTTATGCTCTTTCTTTCACCACATTCTTATGTCTTAACTATGAAGCCATCTTCGTAATATCACCCCCACTTCCCCATTGCCTCCTCCAAGCAGTCTCCAGAGCACACTTTAGACATTTGTCCTATCTTTATCCAAATGCAGTTAATGGAGAGCTATTGCCTTAATGGTGGAGCCTCACATACCTAGCAGACTCTTATGGTCTGGTCACTGATTGCTTCTCTCACTTTATTATATGTCACATAGCTGCTCAAGTCACAAGGTTTTGCCTAATATGTCACTGTGTCAGGATTTTTCTTTCTGAATGGAAGGCTTCTCACATGGCCCCCTGCTGGCAATGCTTTCTCCTTTGTCCTTCCCCCCTCTCCTTCCTCAATTCAAATTTATTAATTCCTATGTACTGAGTAAGTCTCAGAGTGAACATTTTTTCAGGAAACCACCCAAAGTCCCTTACTCTGACTGCACACCACATGTTTTTCTTGGCATGTATTTCCCAGCATCAATCATATGAAATTAATTGTATCAATAGAAGCAATTTAAGCAAATTGTTACGCCTGTATAATGGGCTTATACATCTCTCTTACCTATTAAATTTCTATTGTGGCAGATGAAGATTTAGCTTTCTTACACTGCCACTCCTAACTCCCCCTCATCCTCATGACAGAATTATAATTTTTTGGCTAAAAAATCATGCCATATCTGAATTCCTGACTAGACGAAATCTACTCATGAGTGAGTGTTGTTGGGTACTGTTACTAGATTTTCATCTTTTTCAAAATAACAGTCCACTTGATTTTCTTTTCAATTTCATATGTGACTAGTTAAAATTCTTTCCACATCTTCCAGTGACCTTTCATTATAATTTCCCATAAACTCAATCCTATCAGAGGCTCTACAGAGCTGAGTCTGATTTTTCTCAGAGTCATTCCTGAGACGACGGTCATTCCTCTCCCGTCTGACCAGCTGTTCTGAGCCTGCAGACCAAAGCTGACACAGCTGTGACTCCAGTTCTCCTGCTGTTATTCTTCAAGTCCCTGTGCCCAACTCCCAGTTTTTGTTCCGTTTCCTAATCCTGTTTCACTTTGATAATATTTATTTTCAGAATGTATGTTCTGGTTTTCATGGTGTGCTGTTTCCAGGGCCTCCTACGGTAAGAGGATGGGGCTGAGGTGGTGTGGTGGAGGCAGCTCCCAGCTCTTGAATCATTCCTGCAGTCAGGACTTGTCACCCTTAGCTCCTGGTTCCCAGTGTGCCTTGTGCTCTCCTTCCCTGTCATGGGGAGGCGCCCTGTGTCTGTCTTGTTTCTTTTCCCTGCTTCCTCCCTTGGTGTGGTGGAAGCCATCCTCCAGTAGTTTCTACAGAAATCAGCACATTTGATATTTTGACTAAATAGAAATTGAACTGTGTGGGGTTTTATTTTTTAATGTTGAAAATATAATTCCATTATCTTCATGTTTGCAGCTTTGCTTTCAGAAAGGTGAAGCCATTTGGATTTCTGTATTCTTTTCCTGAAAGTAGAACTTTCTGTTTATCCTCAGCATTCAGCACTGTGTCTTTGTTCTACATTTCAAGATATAGCTCCACCCTTAGTTTCCGTTTTTTTTTTTTTTCAGTTTTACAACATAATTTGAATGTCCTAAAATCTTTTTCATTGTCCTTCCTGAATCTACCTTTAATATATAGTTTCTAGTCTATAATGTACATAATCTAATGTGCATCTATAAGATATATACTCTAATTTCTCCAATTTTCTTTCCCCTATCCCTCCCTCTCTTTCCTTTTTTTCTGTATGTGTGTGTGTGTGTGTGTGTGTGTGTGTGTGTGTGTGTGTGTGTAGAAGAACTCGGGTATAGGACTGAGGTGCAGGGTTTTGGGATGGAGGATTCATCAGTGACAGACTGGGAATCAGAACAGGCAGATCGACTGAAATACACTGCTGAGGGGAGCAGTAGGCGAGACAGGAGAGGTCTGCAGCACCATGTGGGTCAGCACTCTGGCCGGGATCGAACTCAGGTTGTATTGGTGATAGTGCTGAAATGTACCCTAGGATAACAGGGAGGCCCCATACTTTACTCTCTTCTGTGTTGGAGAACTTCTTCAATTGTCTCAGGTATCAGTTTGTCTGTGTAGTTTGTGATCTCTCTGACATAATCAATAAATAAAAATCTGACTGGGATCTCTGAGGAAAAGGATAATTTGAACATCACTTCAGCTTGATCCAGCTGGGCTTTTTGTGATGTCATGGCCTAGATGACACTGGTGACATGATGACACTGCTGATAGCCAGCAAATGACAACTCTCGGAATCCGTGTATCCTCACGCTGGCCTTGGTTGAGATGATGGCTGACATAAGACAGAGGTGGCAAGTTAAGAAGTCCCACGTCAGTCCTAAGTTTAGCTCCTTTTCAGCTTCCCTTTGAACTACTCCCTCTTGAAATTCTCCTTGGAAACCCAGGAGGCCACATGGAGAACTGATATCTGGAACTGACAGTCCCAGTTGAGCTCCCAGCTGGGACTTCCATGACTCACCCATCCTAGTACTCCAGCCGGTGCCCAGAGTAAGCTGACTCAAACCACAGCATTGTGAGAGCTAATAAGCTGTTATTTTCAGCTACCGAGTTTTATAGTGGTTTGTGATGCAGCACTAGGTAATTGAAAAACAGCCAGGATCATTAGCTCCTTTTTGTCTTGGATTTGTCAAGGTTCCTAGGGAGGTTCTTTCAAACCCCTGTCTAGAGCTCAGAGCTTGTCAGTATTCTGAGACCTAAATGCAGACAAACACCCAGGATAGACACTGTCATTTAGCGTCCCTGTTTTTCAGTCGCACCCATGTCCTCTACTCTGCCAAATAGCTCATGGTGAATGTACATCTTGCCAAATGACATTTGCTTTTCTGCCAGGGAAGCTCTAGATTTCTAACTAATTCTAAAAATATTTCACCCAATAAAATCTATTTTAGTTCCCCCCTTACCCATTTCCTCTAATTCTAGAAATTCCTGGAATTGCCAGAACCTAAGCCTTTTAGGGGCTTTGCAGTATTAAATTGGGTTGTTTTTCAGCTGTTCTGCTGGCTCGAGGTTTGCCTTTCTTTAGTGTACTAAATCCATTATAACTGCTTCCTCTGCTTTCCTGGTTCCAAAACGCCATTAATGTTGTTTTCTCTCCTGTTTTCCATGTACTTTTGGATTTAAGTCCTAAGGGTGGAAAAAAATCTTTCAGATGTTTCAGTGGTGCTTCAGAAGGATTTAAAATTACAAATCAAATTAATATGTTCAACCCATCATCGTAGCAAAAACTCCTGATTATTGTTAGAGAAATACTTGTTTTTATTTTTATCTTGAAGTAAGTATAGATTTATATAGGAAGTTGCAAAATATGCACAGAGAAGTCTCAGGCACCTATCCAATTACCCTCAATAACACCTCTTGCCAGGCTACTAAAGTAGCAAAGCCAGGAATTATTTTTTAGGATTTATTTATTCATTCATACAGAACTGGGGTACAAGCCAGAGGCGCAAGGGTGGTGAGAGACTTCACCAGAAACAGAGTAGGGCTCAGAACAGGCAGATCCACGAAGTACCCTGCTGAGCAGAGCAGTGGGCAGGTCAGGAGAGGTCTGCGTACCATGTGGGTCACCTCCAGGGCAGGGATCAAACCCGCACTGAAGTGGCTGCAGCATCCTAACCTGTTGCACCACCAGGGAGAGCCCGAAACCAGGAATTTAACATGGCTACAACCTAAAAAACGTATTCAGCCTCAGTATTATATGCTGTGTGTTGTATAGTTCTGTTGCCTTTCATCACTGTGATAACAAAATCTTCCATTACCACCAGACTCCCTGTGCCCCAAGCCAGTCACATATACCTCTACCTTTAGCCCCTGGGTATCACTCATTTTTTCTCCATTTCTACATTTTGTTACTTCAAATGTAAACTGAGTCATCATCCTATCCAATACTTTTCACTCCACGTGATTTTCTTTTGATCCCAACTACTTTTTAAAAATCTGGCATTCTCATTAAGCCATAATTTCCATGAAGAGGAACCCAGAGACCATGTTAGTGTTGTTTTCCACTTACTGTTCTTGCCCCAGCATGGATTATACTAATTCACATATAGCAGGGAGTCAGCCCAAATGGTTCCAGGAAAGACTGAATAAAGATCAGGTCCTGCACCCCCTTATAGAGTAGAATAATTTTGACCTCAACTTCTAGCATAATAGTCACTTAAAAGGCTTAAACAACACCTTTGTTCTCACATGCAGAGGAGTCTGGAGCAGAGTGGTTTCGCCATATGCAGACAGACACATTATCATTGCTATGCAGTTCTTCTCACGCGGGCTGGGGGCACTGCCATTCTAGGTATCATAGTGCCTATGCCGGGCCTACAGCAAGAGACATTGTAGAAATTTCAGATATAAAGGACCTCTCTGGCAGCCTAGAGGTTAAGTCTCAGCACTATCATCAGGGAGGTGACCCACATGGCTCAGCAGACCTCTCCTGTCTCTGTTGCTGCTCCCCTCAACGGTGTGGTTCAGTACATCTGCCTGTTTTGTTCCCAGCTCTGTCTCTAGTGAATCCTCTCAATTCCCCCGCAATCCACACCCTGGCCTGTACCCCAGTTCTTCTGCATACAGAAATCTATCTGTCTGTCTGTCTGTCTATCTATCTATATATCATTTATAACTTTGTGGGAGAGCAATAAGATACATGATCTTTTTCACCTCTGATTATAATCTAGAAGTTTGTTAGAGTTATTTTTGATTCCTATACACCCAAGAGCTGCATTTATTTCAAAAATTAAATTGTTCTAATAAATAAATTTAAAGCTGTGAGAGGGCTTATAGTAATGACACAGCAAAAAAAAAAAAGGTGAAAATTCTAATCTTATTAAGGAAATATTACTCTGCCATTTCCCCCAAAACTTTCAGTACAAATTCCCATTGTCCTTTCATTTATTCCACTCACTCTTCTCTTAAAATAGTGCTGCTATATAGAAATGGACTCACAAGATATTCCTGAAATGAGAGGAAAGCGAGTGGATGAAATACTGCTAATGGAAGTTCAACAGAGACATACAAACCAGAGCCTGCAATACCAGCGGCTTCTGAAACTGTGGGTGGTTTTGCATTTTTACTTCTTACATCTGATTTTCTCCATTATGAAAAGAACAATCATTAAAAGAGTCGGCTCCGTCCATAATGTTCTTCCTAGATCCTTCATTTCAGTCCAGTTGCATTAATTTAGTGCTAAAATTTATTGCTCTGGAGTCTAATGTGTATTACTCTTGTCAGCATTAAATTTAATTTACTGCAATGGGGCAAAGAGGTTGCTGAAACCAGATTTTAATTCCCAAGCCATTAAAACGTGTTGTCCTTGATAAACAAGGTCTGTATTATATCCAGCACAATGTGTGTGCTATAGAGCAATAGCTCTGTGGAATGTGTTTTTTGGATAGTTTTTTTTTCTTTTAAAATGATGTTTAGTCTCTTTCTTCTGCATATATGAATGTTCCAGAGATGTCAGGCTATGAACCATTTTGTTCTATGTTTTTTTCAAATGATGAAATAGGAAATCTAACCCCAGCCAGTCTACAGAATTCTGTTCTATTCCTGCTGAGATCTTCTCACCAGTGGACTATAACCAAAGACATGATGTTGACATTTTTTTGTAAAGGCAGATACTAGCAGCTGCAGAGATTTTTGTGTGTATCAAAATGAAAATAGAATTTTATAACTTTAAAAGTTATAAGGAATATTCTTTCTAAAGTAATGTATGAATGTGAAGAATCCAATTGGTATGACATGTGCGCTGTTAGTATGTTGTCATGTACTCTTCAAGATCACCCCTGTCTGCTTCTCTCCCTTTTCCCTCTTCCTCCTCCCTCTCTCTTTCTAATTTGCTCTCTATAGGTGTGTTTGCCTGTGTGGATACAGATTTGCTACATACACATTTATTTATTGTGTATATTTATTTTCTTATCCCTAGTTTTCTAGCCAAAGGACATAAAAACACAAACCCAAAA
Organism: Condylura cristata; assembly: GCF_000260355.1. NCBI lineage: Eukaryota > Metazoa > Chordata > Mammalia > Eulipotyphla > Talpidae > Condylura > Condylura cristata. Next base: position 9,222,919 of record NW_004567118.1, on the reverse strand, counting down.
GCAAACCTGTGTTTCTATGTTTATTGTAGCACTAGTTAGAATAGTGAAAATATGGAAACAATCTAAATGCCCCAAAACAGAAGAATGGATCTAGAAGATGTGAGATATTTATATATATTTATATATATAAATACATTTGTATTTATTTCAAGCATGATGCACAATAATCACTTGATAATTCTGCAACTAATTGAATTATATGCTTTTCTTTGTCTGGTATTCATTGCACTGAAATTGACCGAGGAGATGCATTAAGTCATATAGAAGCAAGCTCATATGCAGGCTGGACTTTAGGGTTGATTTACTGGCAGGTGCAAGGGTTATCAAGGTTGTTTTTCCAGATCTCCTGACACTATGTCCTCCAGTACAGACTATGTTCTGTGACAGACAAATCCCCTTGTATTGATGCTAATTAGAGCTCCATGTTTCCTCACTCAAAATTGGCATTCTCTGGCCCACTCAAGAACAGGAGAAACTTTTTCTTTTTTTTTTTTTAACAGTTTATTTTTACATCATTTTGTACTTTTTTTTTTTTCATCTCAATTGTAATCCCCTCAGGTTTCCCATCACCAAGTCACCCGTGTGCCATCACCATAATCCCATGCACTTCCCTCCCCACCCCCCTGTTTTTGATCCCATTCCCCACTCCACCCCCACAAAATGTCTCTGGTATATGGTGTTCATTATTCTTATTATTTTCTCTTTTGTTCATTTTTCTTCTTATTATTATATACTCCTGCTATGAGTGAAACCATCTGGTATTTTTCTTTCTCTTTCTGGCTTATCTCACTAAGCATGATCTTTTCCAGCTCCATCCAAGTTGCTGCAAAAGACATGTGTTTCTGTTTTTTGGTTGCTGAGTAATATTCCATTGTATATATGCACCACATCTTTTTAATCCAGTCATCTACTTTTGGGCATTTGGGCTGCTTCCATGTTTTTCCAATTGTGAATAAAGCAGCAATAACCATGGGAGTGCAGGTATCTTTTTGAATCAGTGTTTTTGTGTCTTTTGGTAGATACCTAGGAGTGGGATTGCTGGGTCGTAGGGAAGCTCCATGTTTATCAGTTTGAGGAACCTCCAAGCAGTTTTCCATTGTGGTTTTGCTAGTTTGCATTCCCACTAGCAGGGCAGGAGAGTTCAAGGAGAAACTTTCATAGAAGTCTGTCTTATGCTTGTCCTCCTTTGTTTGCCAGAATTTGTTCATACTCTTCAACCAGTCACTGGCAAAGGCAGTAAAAGTTTCATTTTATCCACTGAGCCGTCTCTAGATGACTCTGAGAAACAGAACTGTAGGTATACTATCAGAACAAAGTCCAGTTTCTGCTAAAGTCAGAATGTGTCTGGGTTTGCCACCAACAAAATTCACTATCCTAATATAAGTCTGTAAGTGATTAAGATTCTGGAATGTTTTGAAATTTTCCTTTCACATTCACTCACTGACCTCAAGGCTTGGAGAGGAATGTTTTTCCTTTTAATTTTCACGTGCTTGCTTTTTTGTTCTACTTTAATAATTTTTAGACTTTTGCCTTGTTAGACAGATTTCTTTTTGCCATCTTTTGCATTTCCCTCCTTTTGGTCATTTTAAAGTTTTGAATTGAATTTGTGAACTTTCCAGTGTCTACATTTGAATACCTTATAATTTTAAAGTAATACACCTAAATTTTTATTACTATGTCAATATCTACTGCTACCTGGCCATGAAAAATAAGAACATTATTATACTTAAAATGCCTTTTGCCTGCTATATCTTCATGTCCTTGACTTTGATAAATCATAATATTTTACATTGTCGAGATGTGTCCCCAAGCAGTACCTGCTCAGGAAGGTGTTATGCACCATGCCCACCACCCAGGTACCCATAAGCTCCACAATAGTCGATTGTGCCTCTCCCTCCTTTTCTCCCCACTCTCCCTCTTCCTCTCTGATGGCCTCCATTCTGTAGGTAGACTTCTAAGGTTGGTTTTTGGTACTTTTTTTTTGGGGGGGTGGTTAGTTTTTTTTGTCTGTTCCTTTGCTTTATTTCTCTTTATACCACATATGAGTGAAATCATCCCATGTTTGTATTTCTCCTTCTGATTATTTCTACTTAGCATAGTCCACTCAGTTCTATCCATGTTGTCAACAATGGCAAGGGTTCATCTCTTTTTACAGCTGAATAGTATTCCACTATGCATATGTGTATATATTATGTGTGTGTGTATAGATACCATATCTTCTATAAACATTTAATATAGAGTCTAAATGCTCATTTTTGTATTTGTATATTTCAGAGACCTTTACTGTTTCCAAATTTCTGAGTTATTCTTTTTTTTCTTTCTCCTCCTTCTTGTGTTCCTGTCTCTTCTAAAATGATATATCAAAAAGATATTGGATATGGATCATTCAGTCCATCTGTGTGCAATTTTTCTCTAAAATTCTTAAACAACAGACATGATTTTTGTATTCTACTATATAATAATAACTTAGCAGGGTATGAAATTCTTGTATTCACTTTTCTCATCATTTTGAAAATAGCGTTTAAATGTACTCTGCTAGAAAATTAAGAATTGTACAGTCAATTTGATGGGTTTTTTGTTTAGATTTTTCCCTTCTTTTTCTGTTTTGCCTACATTTTAATAATGTTAATTTTTATATACTAGAGTTATAGTAACTTTATCAGAGTATGTTTCAGTGATTGTCATTCTTTAATAGTTTTTCCCCTTGGACCATGATTAAATCTGCATATTCATTTAGAAAAACTTCCTTGCATAATAGTTATGATTATATTTTCTGTTCTATATATAGTGTGTGCTGTATATTGTGTCTCTGCTTTAGCAATAAGGATGGTGACTGCCCTATGTCAAACTATTTTTTTACCCTTCTAATGTCTGCCTCTCTCTAAATGCTATTATTTCTACTGTCTATTTTCTATCATTTTTATAATCCAACTTACCACACCCTTCCATTTTATCAATATCTATTCAAATTCTTTCTGCATTTTAGTGTGGTTGGCATCTATTTCTTTTTATTTTTTTGACTTATGACAGCTTATTTTTAATTCTTCAATAGATTTAAGTTTTCTTCTATTGCTTACATTTTTTTTGAAAACTATACTCCTTGATTTGAAAATATGGGTGTTTATCTAAAATGACTCTTAGTAATCAAATAATTTTAGGATGCAAATCTTCTATTTAGCTTTAAATTTCTAGCCCACTTTTTTCTTGCTATTTTGTTTATTTTTACATGAATGAGAGCAGTACACTTATGAATACTATTTTCCCCAAGAAGAGGAAGGGATTGTAGGGGAAGTTGGAGGCAGGGAGCCTCTCGTTTCTAATTCATTGTCTCAGATACCATCTTACCCAACTGTAATATATTCTGTAGTCTGAGTACACGTCTTCTTGGGACTCAAGAGTTCCCTCTTTCTTGGGTCATCTTATCATTTCTTGGGATGTGTTTTAATCCATGATTTTCTATAGCTCATAGGAAACGCCTCTTAGCTGTGTTCAATTACCACCACTCTAGAGCTGGCAATAGCAATGGTATTTTTCCATCTCTTCTCTAGATGTGATAAAACAAAGATGTCATTCTGCACAATCCTACCTTTATCTTTGCCTCTTCAAATATGAACTTAGCCTCAAAAATATATTTCTGACATATGGTTTGATCATAGACTGCAGTCAAACTGAGCTTGTTGAATCATGACTTCCCCTGTGTCTCTTACACAGTTTGCTCACCTCTCTCCACTGTCTCTAAAATGGGAATGCTGATACCTACCTTATGGGGCTGTAAGATTAAATGAACTAGTATACGTAAGGCACTTAGCACAGTATTTGGTAACTCATGGGCTCCCTGCATACCCACATCACTACAAGATGTTTAACCATCTGACCACCCAAGAAAGTTAACTTCCCAAGATAAATGCATCTTGCTGAACTTTGAAGAGGTGTGAATACACGTTTGTCACTTTAATGCAGGAGCTTTTCATGGTTTAGCGCCTAAGATTCCAATAACTTCCTGTTCTTATGGTTTCAGTTCTATTTGCTAATCTCTGTTTCTATCGTTTATTTAGTATGATTTCAAGGAGTGGTAGAATGAATATGCATTTCTTGTCCTCTAAGGAAATTCCATTTTATTTTTATTCTTATTCTACAGATACACAAGTTCATTGTTATTTTCTTTAAATACCATAAGTAAGAATTGAAAGATAGCTACAAAATCACCATGCAGAATTAGCTTCCATCAACATTTGGTGAACATCTTTCAAACACTTATATGCATAGACCCACACTCACACATAGATACACTTACTCACGCCTGCCTATTAATTTGAATAATCTGCAACCTCTTTTTCCTTACACAATATGTTACTAACTTCTTTCCATGGAAAGAAATATGTAACTTTAAATGGGATACATCTTATTTCACTAGGTGAAAAATCATTTAATTTCTTGATAGATATTCCATTTGTTTCCAGATTTTATAGGATTTATTTTCCCCAAGATGAATAATGTTTTAATGAGTAGATTTTCCCAGTGTTATCTTTAATGCTGCAGTCCAAACTGTAGAATGACACAGCAGGTCCATCGCTCTCCCCATTTAGCCTACTCTTTGAAAATGCACCTTTCAGCCAAGAGGCTGATAGCTCTCTCTTGTTCTCTAAGAGATAAGTCATCAGCTTAAAAAAAAAAAAATGTTATATCTGCCAGCACAAAGATGGACTGTGACTTTAACCTAGAATGAAACATGTTTTCTCTTTTCAAGGGAATTCTGAACTATTAAAAGGATGGATGTAGGATGCTAAAAGAACAATTACAGTTTCTGTTTTTCCCCTAAACTGGTATCACTACCAGAGGAAGCTCGAAATATGAAATCCACTTGTTCGGCTAAAGCCTTACTTTGTTCAGTAAAATCCAAGCTTGAAGACTGTCAAAAATTTTGTGTCTCCTCACTTATCAAAAGCCCAAAGAAAAGACAGAGCTATTGAAATCAGCTGAAAGAAGAGAAAGGAAACTCTCAGAGGTCTAGTATAGAAATCAAAACTCAAAAAGTTTAAAAGTCTACGGCTTCCTTTTGTATTTATATAAATTTCTATTTCTGGGCACTTGGGGAAATTATTATGCTGGCTTCCATTGTCTGTGTTAATGACTGAAGCTATATAGCAGTGAATCATCTCATATGGTGCCCTCTGTCACGTAAATTCTTCATGAAACTCCCTTTATACAGTGTGTATTCTTTTAAGTACAAATTCAATAATATTTATGATGTGATTGCTCTTTCTTTGCGTATTTCTTATGCATAAATATTCCCTTAGCTTAGTTGATATTTATCAAGCAGATTGTACCTAAATTGCAGAGAGATTAGTTGCTACCATTTTTTTTCTGCATGTTAGTGATAGCCTTTGAAAGATTGACCATGAGTATAAAAAGTTTCAGTAAAAGTACCGAAACAAAGATGAGAGGATATAGATTAACTAACACCACGGACATTACACCTTGAGTCTTTGTAGATGTTATTATACTCATTGAAAAGTGTTTTGGCTGTTCCCAGTATCACATTAAGATTCTCTTTATTCAAGTCTTTGCAATTTTGTTGTACATCTAAAATTATTTTGAAGTAATAAGTCCACCAAAAAAATGTAAGAATATAAAGTGGAGATGGCAAACTATCCGTCCTTGGGTTTTTTTGAGAGGCAAATAAGCTAACATATAAAACTCTTATAAATTGGTACATAATAAACACTATGTAGCTATCAATGTTATTGTTGTTGTTATCATTATCCTTACTCTGTTAAAGACCTACTGTGCAGAAGTTGTTTTATAAAACAGTTTTAATTTTTGCAATAAAACTTGAGGTTATCTTTTTCTTTTTTTAAATAATAGCAAGAGTGGTTATCAATGGCAGTATCAAATTTCATAGAAAAAAGATGCACCATCATTTTCCTCTTTATCATCATTTCTGTTTCTGACAAAGCTGCACATAAATGCAGCTCTCTTTCTCTCTTTCTCTCATTTTGAAACTTGAAGCTTTGAAACATTTTTCTTTCCCTCCTCTATCTACCCAGTGGTCAGAATAAAAGCCAATTTTGTCTGTATCTAAAATAGGTGGTGGGCTTTGATATCACAATTTCAGTGTCAGGAGAAAGACCCTATGTCTTGCCTAAATAAACACTACTCCCAATGTAGGCGGATCAGCTCAATTTTGCAACAACAGGAAAACTCCTCTAGACTAAAAATAAGGACTAAGTGGAATTAAATTCCCATGACCCTTTGTTCTCTCTCCCCCAGACCCCTTCTCAATTAACCATTAACTGGCTCATCCACATTCTTGGAATTTGGAAAACTGATTGTGTCATATCCCTAATGATATTCTCTGTGCCCCTCTGAAGCTGAGAGTGGTGTTAGAAACCAGCATCTGCTGATTGCTGAGAAAACACCCTGCTGGGAAAATCAAACACCTTGCCTCAGTCACCCAGCCTGCCCAGCACCTCCTCAGGCCTGCGAAGGAAGTCCCACAATTGCCTTGTGTTCCTTTTCCCCTGATCAAATCTCAGTACCCCCACCATCTGGGGAGCTGTTGGGGAGGGGGGTGCTTTCCCACTGATTCCTTTTATGGTGTAGGGTAAGTGAAATGGTCAGGCTCTCACGCCAGTGGCCCCTGTGGCCATCACCTGCAGCCTTGATCATGATGAAGGCATTTAGGAGCGTGGCCACAGGGCAGACATGTCTTATGGCGGACACCTGCAGCATGGTGTTGGTGTGCGTGTAAGTGTGCACACCTGAGGCTGGAGGCCGAGGCTGTGTCACAGAGAGATGGCTGCAAAGGAGCCTAGCAGAAGTTGTGATGGCTGTGAGAGGAAGAGACCAGGAAAGATAGAGAAAGCCCAGAGGCAAAAGTACATAGAGATTTGCAGGGTGTCAAGTTGTCTCACTGGGGCTTGTTTCCCCTGAGCACTGTTAAAACCCTGTGGGGATGATGCCACGGACTCCGACTTTCCCTTTTAAGCTGCCTGAACCCACCTGGCCTAGGATGGTTGCAAAACATAAGGTCATCTCCAAAAAACTCTGTATAAAGAAATTCAGTTTGACTTTTTGAATGTAAGTGAAAGACCTAGTTTGGTCATTTACAACTAGAGTTCCATAACGAGAGATTAGATACAGTGTGCTCTGGCTATGGGGACTGTTTTAGTTCAGGTTTTGAAGTAGGGAGCACTGACTTTAAATCTTGGCTGTTCCTCTCACTAGCATTAAGAAAGTGTGGGTTTTTGTTTGTTTTGTTTGGTTTTTAATAATATTTTATTTTTACATCATTTTGTACATTTTTTTTTTCATCTCAATTGTAATCCCCCTGGGGTTCCCATTACCAAGGCACCCGTGTGCCATCACCATAGTCCAACACACTTCCCTCCCCCCACCATTTTTGATCCCATTCC
>NW_004567118.1:9184018-9215204 GCF_000260355.1 Condylura cristata | reverse complement strand
GTGTAGGTATCTTTTTGAATCAGTGTTTTTTATGTCTTTTGGGTAGATACCTAGGAGTGGGATTGCTGGGTGTAGAAAGTGTTCTAATTACTTGTAATACCAGTCCACGCATCCATCAAGAGAAAATATGTACAAACATCTCATGACTCTTGCTGGGGCTAAAGGGGAAAAAGAGTCTTGTGCAGTGCCTGGTAGCCTTTGATCACAATGTAACTGATAATATTTAATTTTAATTGGCTGCTGTTGAAGTATACAGCCACATCTTCATAAGGTTTTAATCCAATAGAAGTTCTTTTTGGAAACAATTAATCTAAAAAAATTCAAAATACTTGAAATCCACAACTGAAGTAGAGCCAACCAAAATAATGTATAAATATTGATCTCTGGTGTTTTTTAATTATTCAACTTAAATCACTACTGTTTAATTACAAGGACTACCTGGGAAATAATGATACCATAAGCTTGAACTAAATGCAAATGCCCAAAGAAATCTGAGTGATAAATAGCTTTCATTAGCACAAAATTCTTTCTCTTTGGGGTAGAATCCCAACACAGGGAAGATTACTCACCAAAAGGAAACTTTATTGCATGAAATAAATAATAATGATATCCATTGTTGCTAGTAGATGTACTAGCAAAAGAGAACTGATTATATTTATTCACAGGCTACTGATGTTGGCACTATTCAAAAATGCTTTGCACATGGCAATTCATTTAATTATCATACTAATTCTAAATAATAGACATCATTATCCCCATTTTAAAGATGCAGTAAATGAGGAATTGAAAGCTTAATAGATTGTCCCAGCTGGAAAACCGGTGAGAGTTAACCTTAGGCCGTCAGTTCCAGCATCCACAATGCAGCTCCTACTATGTTATAAGAGAAATTGTTAGGTGTTAAACACATAGAATTGTTCACATGATAGAACAGATGATAGTTTAGTGACATTGAAATAGTAGAAATAGAAGATAATATCTGAACAGCACATATTTCAAAATTAAGAGAGAGGAAGCATATTTCTATTTATTGGCACTCCTAGAGAGGCGAGATGGAGCTGGTTTGGGGGTGATGTCAACTGCAGAGAATTAAGTCAGATGATAGGATGGACAGTTAATAAAAGAGACCTACTGATTCACAGGTCACAATTGGTATAAATGAACATCTGTGAATCCACTTGATTCATTTCTCCTACTTCTGATGGAAATGCATGGATGAAAGATGGCAGGTTATCTGCTAGCCAATTTTGCAAACTGATGAATTGTTAGCAATTATGGAAGTAATTAGGTGTTTTTCCTGCCCACTTGAAGCTTCCAAAAAGGTGCCGATCACCCAGCACAGCTGAGACTGGAAACAAACGAACACATGAAAGCGTACCCGTTGAATAAATGGGGCTTGGGAAGAAACATAAAGAGCTTCAGTATCTGGTCTTACTTTAAAGTGTTCAGTGCTGTATGCCCTTTTCTTGTGTACTGTTCTTTGTACGTTTTTAGTAGTTAGGGGCGTCCAGCAAGATCTGAAAGGTGATGTCAGTGAGTTCACCACCCCCATGCATTGCCAACCACATGATACATAAACAAAGGAAAGATGCCTATTGTGTGGGCAAGAGTGAGGACACAGACAAAAGGGGTAGAAAAAGTGTAATTACACTAAGTTTAGAGTGACACAAAATACTATAATGGATGAGAGGGAGGGGTAGCTGCTGTACAGACCCACAGTGCTCTTGGTAACGTAGAGAACCATGCTCACCCCGAGGACTGTAAAGACCTGGAAACTGTACTAGAAAAGAGGGTGCAGACTTGGTGTGCATGACAGAGGATGCACTACTAGAGAATAGAGGAATGAGGGTGCAGGTGGTGGTTGTTAGTTAGAGGCTGTGGAGCACTCACTGGCTAGAGGGCTAGAGCAGATCACTGTTTCCATACAGGAGAAGTTAGTAAAGCCTGAGGCTATGAAATGAAGAACAACCAAAGAAATACACAACTGCCTTACCTCCACCTTGGGCCAAAGCCAACATACCAATTAAATTAGGTGACATTGGTTTAAAAAACCATATACAATAAAGCAATAAGAGTTCATAGCTCTTTAATTATATGTTACCACCCCATGACCACCACCAAAACACCAGTAATCCTCTGTCACAGTCCATTGACTATGCCAAAGTCCATTGACCACTCCACACTCTGCTCCCATCCCCTGACTCTTCTACCTTGGTAGTCTCAATTCTGCTGTCACTCATCTAGGGTTTTGTTTATTTTGGTTTAGTTTTGCCTGAGCCTTTGTTTGATTTATTTATATTCCACAGATGAATGAAATTATCTGGAATTTGCCTTTCCCTTCTGACTGACTTAGCATGACCCTCTCCAGTTCCATACAGATTGCTGCAAATGTCAAGAGTTCATTTCTTTTTATAACTGAGTAGTACTCCATTGTGTATCTATAGTACACCTTTGTGATCCACTCTCCAGCACTGCTCACTTACATGGACAGTAAATTTACAGCAATGGAGCCAAGAGCATACAACACAAGAAGGAAAAATCTCTTCAACCACTAGTGTTGAGGAAACCAAGCAACAACATGCAAAATAATGAAACTAGAGCACTATCTCATACCACACAAAAGTTAACTCAAAATGGATCAAAGACTTGGAGGTAAACCTCCACAAAACCACAAAACACAGAGCAAAAAACGGCATGACATTGGCTTCAGAGACATCTTTGGGGACTCGACTCTAACAGCAGGGGAAACAAAAGCAAAACCAAACAAAACTACATCACCCTAAAAAGCTTCTGCACAGTGAAAAACAGCCATCATTAAAACAAAAAAAGTGGGAGGAAATATTTGCACAGCATACATCCGACAAGGGGCTACGGTCCAAGATCGACAAAGAACTCGTAAAACTCAGCAAGAAAACAAATAGTAAAAATAGGCACTTCTCCAAAGAAGACATACACTTGGCCAACTGGCACATGAAAAAAGAATCATCATCTAGAAAACCACAATGTAAAGCTACTCTTAACGAACATACCTGTCCTGGTCCCAGCTAAGAGGAGGCAGCTCTCGCCCAGTCTGAAAGCAGAGGAGACACACCTGCTTATCATAAAGCATTGGCTGGAGGGGCAGGCATCTGATTTAATAAACACAGGTGGGAAACTGCTGGAACTCTCTACAGGAACAGTGTTTGGCCCTGGCCATCTTGACTTCCCCTTTGCCGTGCTACGGAGCATCAGTATCTCCTGGAAAGGGGCTTGTGTCTCTATGCTGGCCAACTGGGAGCTGTTTCTTGATTGCCTGGCTCTGAAAGCCAGGGACACCTTTTTTTTTTTTTTTTTTCTGGGTCCTTTTTCCCTGTAATAATCAATATCACCCAGAAAGGAGCTCATACTCCTCTCTGGGAAACCTCATATTTTTTTAGTTGCTGCCAGGGGACACTTCTCCATTGTCTGGCTTTGATGTCCAGGAGGGCTTATGTTTGTGGGCCCACAAATCTGAAACCAATGGAGAAAGAGTTCTTATACTGCTACCACCCCCCTACCCCCACCCCCACCCCAGAGCACAGCAAGAAGTGACAGACTCAAGACCTGTTTCTGTGAGGGCTATTAGCTAATCATCAGGGCTAGTGTCTGAAGGACAGGGAAGCCTAAGTCCATAAAGAAGTAAATAAATTCAAAGTCTGATGAGGAACAAGGAGTAGCTTGCTACAAGCTTCATATGCATCCAAAATTGAAAAGGCATAACCTAAAAGATACCACTTTAACCAAGCAATCAAATCAAACATTAATTGTAAGTGGACAAATTTAAACTGTATACACCTGACAGGATGCATTAGAGGAACAACTTTTATATAGTATTCTTGCCAAAGGTATGTGAAGTGAATCTAATTTTTATGGAACATTGAACAAACCCCAGTTAAGGGAAATTCTACAAAATAATTGACCTATAATCTTCAAAACGGTAAGTTCATAAAAATCAAAGGCTGAGGACTGCACATACATGTCACCCAACCTTAGTGCCTGATTCTGATAGGATCCTTTTACATTTGGACATTATGGTCATATTTTGAATTGGGGCTGAGAATTGGCATGGGAATGTAAGCATGTGCCTGTCCTGATTTTAGTTGCTGGGTTGAGATTTTATAGATTTGTACAAAATCCATCCCAAAGCATGCAGTAGCCACAGGACATTAGGCTAACAACCTCTTTTCTCTTTATTTAGGAAAAATAAAATTCTTCATGTTGAACTTCTTAGTTCTCTGTATGTTTATATTTTTTTCAAAATAAAATATTTTTAAAATCAATAACTTTTTTGATAATAGAGACAGCTGCCTGTGATAGGTGATATCTAATTTTAGGTATCAATTTGGCTAAGCTAAGAGACTGGAGTAGTTGATCAAACATTGTAGTTTTTTGTTTTTTGTGTTTTTTTTAAGATTTATTTATTGATGCATACATAACTGGGGTATAGGCAGGGGTGGTGATAGGCTTCACCAGAGACAGTGGGGAGCAGAACAGGCATATTGATGAAGCATACTGCTGAGGAGAGCAGCGGGTAGGTCAGGAGAGGTTTGCTGCGACATGTGGATCATCTCATGGGTGGGGATGGAAATCTTGCTGAAGTGACTTTAGCTTCTTAGTGTTGTGTTTTAACCCACTGCACCACCAGGGAGGGTCCTGTGAAGACCTGTTTTAGGTGTGATTACACTTAAATCAGTAAACTTTCAGAAAATGGATTACAAAATGTGGTTGTTTTCTTTATCATATTCTTTCAAACTCAAACTTCAGTTCTGAAGGTCTGAGGTCCTACTTTCCAGATTTGGGGTTTTAACAGCCTCTGTAATCATGAGCCAATTCCTTAAAATCAGTGTGTCTCTCCATCGATGGATGGATGGACGGATGGACTTAGATTTCTGTGGTATCTATGCATAGGTGTATCTCATCCTACTGGTTCCATTTCTCTAGAAAACTCTAATGAATGTCCCTTCTTTTCTAAACTATTATGAGAATTTATTCCATATAGAATGAACTTCAAATTATTCAGGAGAAGAAGCAAACTAAAATTGTACTGTGAATTATCTCAACTTTTAAAAATGTCCACTCAAGTCCTGATAAAATGTGTTAAGATCCAAACTAGTTCTGGCTCTAAGGGCCAGATACCTCCCCTGGGATATCAGTTTGCAGCCTCCACTCTGGCCATCACCAAGAACATTTCCCATCTGGGGTGGGGATCAAAGTCCCTGGCCAGGCCTCAGGCATCTCAACACTGCAGCAACCCAAACAGCTCTGTTGTGTTTTCCCCATCAGTTTTCTACACTATGTTTTTTTGGTCCAAGGGTTTCAATACTGAGTTTTTAAGAGGTTAAAAAAAACTGCTCTAAAGAATCAGCATCAAATCCTTTTAAAATGACAAAACATCACAGGGACACTCTAAATCATCCTCTTGCTCAGCACCCCACCCCACAAGTACTGCTTTTCATTCTGTCACCATGAAGTGTGGTGGTCTCCCGGCGGGGTTGTCTTCCAGCACATGAAAAGGGCTTCTTCAAAGCCTCAGAACATCTTTCTCCTGGGAAGACTGGAGTCCTGTTGTTTGTATGTGCTGAGAACAAGTGAAAAACAAAAAACAGTGAATATTTATGGGGAATCTCAACTATGGTGATGTCTTGGATATTTTTTTTCTCTCTATAGTTTTTCTTTTCATTCCTTTCCCACATCCTTAATCCTGGACCTCACTAGCCATGGATTGACCTTTCCCATAGTATTAACTTGTGTTAAAAAGAATTAGCAAGATTCAGCACAATCAGGGTCCAAGAAGTCTATGCAGTTAGAGAAGAGGTTTGGGACACAGCATAATCCAAAGATAGCGTGACAAGAAAAGTCTCAGAGCTGATGGGAGGTCATGTGGGGTATCATATCAAGATGATGCTCTCAAGATCATAATAGCATCACAAACTTAGGAGCCAAGCCTGTTAGTTGGCATGTCTTCTTATTGGTGTGTGATACTATAAAGATAATTTATTCATGACACACAGAAAATGTCCCCTCGAAAATGTACACACGAATCATTAAAAATATAATTTCATGAGGATTGTCACAATTGTAGAACATACTAAATCAGTTGAGTGAACAGGGTCTGCCACAAAATCATCTATTGTATCTAGATTGTCTTTGAACACTTATTTAGGGTGTATTTCCTCACATGTCTGGAAAATTTGAGGAGGCAGAATTAACAATTTCTGTAACTCCAGTATAGCACAGTATTGCACAGTAAATCAGTTTATTAAAGATTAGACATCATTTTTTCATTATCTCTATTAACAGGATATAAATGGAAATGCTGAGTAATTTTAAATGGCTGACCCCAGAGTTACGTCTCTGAGAGTGTATTGGGTTTCATTACATATTACATTAGGATATGACTGGTGTAAAGTATTGTTACAAATAATACATCTCAAACAAAATAGGCAGGACACTGGGTAATGAGTCATTAGATTGTGCTCAGAAGACATTTATTGAATAATTCAGTTTTACTGAGTTTTCTCCCAGTTGTCCCATACAGTTTTTGCCCACTGTTAGGGTTCAGAAAATTTGTTCTGAATATAATGTCTAGGAAAGAAGTAAGAAGACATAGACCAGCCCTCTTAGCTGGGTGACAAGTATAATTGGAATTTAATGTTTAAGGAAGATGTAGCTGCATGAGATATACAAGTAAATAAACTCAGATGCCAGCAATGTAAGCCATTAAGCAGAAAACACTGGCACTGGAATAAAAAGGAAATATTTGCCAATGGTGAAAATGCAACTGACTTTAAGAGATAACCAAGAAAATGTTTCTATGAGACTATACCTTTTCTCATCCAATTTAATTTGAAACAGACCAGTAGGAACACTGTCAGAGAGTATGGCTGTTTGTCTTGACATTCAGAGACCCTAATTTCCAATAATCAATTAAGGAAGAACTATTGCCCCTGAAGCAATATAAACCTACTTAGAGGTAGGGATTAGTCCCCACAAGTAAAAAGTTGCATTTCCTTTTAGTTGTCCTAAAATGCTGAACTTGAAACTCAAAGGGCCTTACATTATTCCCTGTAGTTTGCTGAACATTCAGTAATCTTTTCAGACCAGAGTCAAATGACTCATAGAATGTTCACACTGAAGCACCTTCTACAATTCAGCATCACACCCTGCTCCCAACCCAGCTTCCCAATCTTCCCTAACATCTTACATTTGAGCCAAGCAAACCAAACCTCAAGGGCATCAAACTAACAAGTATTACATTTTGCTTTGAAAACACATATTATGTTAAGACTAGCATTCATCCATTTTACCACCTGAGAGTAAATGCCTTCATCATTATTGTGATGCTTCCTCCCTTAGGGTTATTGAAGGTCTTATAAGTAACCAGAATACTCAGAGAGGCTCCTCTGGAGTTGTTTTCACCTGCCACTGGTCACGTGACTACAGTCCATACCCAACAGGGCCACAGACCCTCAGCTCCCCCACTCCCACACACAGCTCAGCTCTGCTTCCCACCCCTCACCCCCCTGGCTACTATCACTCAGGCTGCAAGGAGGTTGTATTCAGAGAACATCTTAACCCCCCAAATGCAAATAGCCCCTGACAGATGGTTGATTTTACTATCTTAGAAATGGAAGACTTGTGGGGGCAGGGAACTTAAACACACACACACACAGACACACACACACAAATTAACTCCTCAATAAAGTATGTTCCTTTTATTACCAGTGTTCTCTCTACCCTGGCAACACTCCCCTCCTACTAATAATGTATCTGCCTCCTTCCAAGATTTACTCAAATTCACCTTTTTAGTGAAAGTTTCTAGTTTCTTTCCCTACCAGAATTTACAGTTCCTTTTTCTGATCTCTTGGCACATTATGCCAACCTTTCCTGTAGCACTTATCTACCTGTACTGGGTTTTTATTAACCCTATGCCTGTCTTGCCCCACGTATTGCAAGTTTCTCAAGGGCAGGAACTATGTTTAATTTTAATATCCAGAGTCTTTATTACCTGGAAAGAGATGGATGCTCAATATGTACTGACTGGAATGAATGAATGGAGTTTAAAATAAGTTTCTCAATGTTTAGTAGATTTGATCATGAAACAGCCTATAGGACCTGACCCAACAGCAACTTCCTCTAAGAAGGCTGAGCTCAGGTGGTAAATAATTTTCTTTCTCAGTGAAGAAAGTTTCTTTAATGCTTCCAACTAGGAAATGCCCTTCACTGGACTCCTCAAATGAGTCTCTGAAGTGAGAATTTGCATGAAAGGTATTTATT
Source organism: Condylura cristata (assembly GCF_000260355.1). Taxonomy (NCBI): domain Eukaryota; kingdom Metazoa; phylum Chordata; class Mammalia; order Eulipotyphla; family Talpidae; genus Condylura; species Condylura cristata. The sequence continues at coordinate 9,206,912 of NW_004567118.1, read as the reverse complement.
TAGTAAATGTCAAGAAAACCCAGTAAGTGTATGGGAGTGGGGGCGGGTGTGGAGCAAAAAAACAAAGGAGAAAGGTCAAGCAATGGCCACAGGCAGTTTCAGTCAGAGCTGGCAATGCTTCTACTCACCCTGTTCCCCATAGTGGTTCAATGTCTGCCTCAGCATCATTACAACCTGAGGTGGAAGAACTGAGACATATATGCCCTCACCCATGAGTATCTGTTGGGACCAGCAATAAGTTGGCTAAAAATGAGCAGAGGGAGATAGATTCTCAGGTATATCTCACTGTTTTACTGAGTTTGATAAGTGACTCTCATGGTCTCAGAGTGTCCTCCAAAGAGAAATTATGGGCACAATCATCAAAAGAAAAAGGCACAATGCCAAGAGAGGGGCTGGAATCATTGGAAGAAATGACACTTGTGGACAGCATGGAGTTTCCATTCAGAGACATGGAGAAGTGGCTGATCCTGTGAGCTTATGACCTTTTTTTTTTTTTTTGAAAGAAAAAAGCCCTGCCAGGAAAGTTTCATTGATTGTGTTGCCTTTGACTTTACATCTTCATGCAGCCTAAGATCTGCATTTTCAGAGAAAGTTGGAAGAAAACACACTAGTTTTTTGATGATTCCATTATTTATCATACTGCTTTTGATGATTCCATTATTTATCATCCCTTAGCTTGCATCTGCTGACATGTATGACAGCTAAATGGTAGCTTTGAGGGGGTCTCTGTGATGCTGAGGAATGACTTAAAAGCAATGAGGGGACCATGGACTTGGCTATTAGGCTAGACTTATTGCCAGCATATGGTATCTAAAGGTACCTGAGTCCCTTTACGACAGCTGGAAGAATTCTGTGATGGGATATACTGGACTTTATTGGCACAAATGAATGATGCTAACTGTGCCAGAGGTTTCTGAGTTATGGAGATGGACTGACTGGCAAACAAGAGACCTGCTATTACATCTCATGCAGCTCGTTTGGGAAAACATAGGTGTTTTTTCCCTAGATTCAGTTTCAGGGGAGTTTGTCCTCTTGTCAAGAAAAGGCACACCTGAGAAAAGAAAAAGTACACATAATCTACCTTCCCACATCCACATTGATTTCCCAGACCTACCTCCTTATCAAGTCAGAAACCTAGCTGTAAACCAAGAAGACTGAGTTAAGAACAATCTCTAGACAGCCAGTCATGGAAATCCATAAACGAGAAATTATCATTAGCATTTGCATGTTATTTAGCATAAAACTTACAAAGTATATGTGTGGGTATTTAAAACACTTACAAAGTATATGTGTGGGTATTTAAATATGGCTCTCGTGTAACCAATTATCACAGCAACCAGCAGAGCATGTGTGCCAGATAACATTACTATTGTAGCAATAGCACAGGAAAACAACATGCATACCAATAAGTAAAACAAAACCTGGGCCCCAATAGTTCAGGTGACTCCCAGAAGGAAGTTTGGCAAAACCAAATATTGTAAACTTAGTTTTATGCATGCATTTTACCTGATGCATTTTAAGTCAATACTGAGCACAGAAGTATAATTAAAAGATGTCTAGTATTGACTTATCCTGTCCATATTTAAACATTATTGAAAGAAATTAAAGACACAAATAGATAAACTTCCCATGTTCATGGATTAGAAGAGTCAATTATTAAAATGTTCAAACTACCTAAAGGGATCCATAGTTAAAACAATTCCTATCAAAATCCCACAGAAATAGAAAAAAAAATCACCCTAAAATTTGTATGGAACCACTAAAGTAGCCAAATGGCCAAATAATCTTGAGCAGGAACAAAGTTAAAGCATCAGACATTTTGAATTCAAATGATAAAACAAATCTATGTTACTCATGTTTTAATGGTACTGACATAAAAACAGAAAGATTAGCACAACAGAATAGAAATCCCAGAAATAAACAAATCTAGTGTGAAGCAAAAGCAGTTGAATACATTTTGTGTAGGTATAAGTGCAACATTTGACAAACCAATGAGAGAGAATACTCCGTGAGTCTGCAGAAGCTGGATGCCCCCATTTCCCACTGGAAAAACTATAGGGCCCCCTGGGTGCTGCACTGTGCTGGTGTGCCCCCATCAAGGGGCAGGTGCTCCTCTCACCCTTCTACATCCATTTGTTGTCCTCTCTGTTGTCCCTGTCCCCAGGGAAAGAGGAGCTTTCAGATTTCCTGTCACACACAAAAGACAGTGCATCTGAGGAAGGAGGAGAAAAAGCTGGGGAGGAGACGGAGCAAGGAAGGACACAGAAGGGGGAACGAAAAGGAGGCCATGGAGCAGAGACTCGCGAGGAAGCGGCTCTTGTTCCTTGGCCCAGGACTGGGTGAAACAGACATGAGTGAGAGACCCATGGGGAGGTTCACTGTGGCAGCATTTATCTTGACTTTGATTTTGCGCTTTTCTTCCCAGACCTGTCTCGCCATTTCTGACCCTTTTCCATGCGTCCCCATCAGCAGATTCTTTAGACTTGTGGCAGGACTGGCCCAACACAAGGCCTGAAAGCCCGCCACAAGTCTAAAGCACCTTCTGGTGGGACCCTTAAAAAAGGGGCCAGAAATGGCCAGACAAGTCTGGGAAGAAAAGAGCAAAATCAAAAATCAAGATAAACCCTGCCACAGTGAACCTCCCCAGGGGTCTCTCTTCTACAGCTCTTTCAACCAGTCCAGGACTGAGAAACAAGAGCAGCTTCTTCATGTGTCTGTTGCATGTGCCTCCTCTGGTCTTCTGGCTCCATCCTGCCTCTTTCCTTCCCCAATCACCTCTCCAGATTCTTCTCTCTGCTCAGCTTCACCCTCCTCTGAGTGGAACCTCTCCTTTTCCTGGGGACCACCCTGTTACAGCTTCAAAATTTCAAAACAGTCCCCATATACTCCTTCCACTGGCAAATGCATTACTGGTCTGGGATATATCCAGGCAAAGGGGCACTACTAATCACACAAAACAATATAAAATGTTGGTTCACATGCTGTAAGCGTGAAACTCAATGCATTTTGTTAAGTGGAAGAAGCCTGACCAAAAATATAACATATTAGATGATTCCATTTATGACAGATCAGTAATAAAAAGATAAACATTGCCATTAAAAAAGGAAAATGGGTAAAGAAAACCAACTCATGAAAGAATATCAGCTCCAACAAATGTAAGACAAGTTGATTAGTCTTATTTAGAAAATACAAACAGAAACAGCAAAAAGCATTCATCTGTATTTATCAGTTGGAAAAGTATGTTGGTATGTTTTAAAATATCTACAAAATATCTAATATTGGTTCTTTTTTAAATGTGGAAAAATAGACAGTGTACCATGTTCTTGAGAGCATACAACATTTCTGGAGGACAGAATGGTGATTTGCATCAACATTTTAAGTTACAAATCATTAGATCCCAAAATACCACCACTCAAAAAAGTTTGTGTTTCTGTGAGTATGTGTCTTTAAGTGAGAAGATAATCACACACGTTTGAAACATACAATACTGATAAATTAGCCAAAATGTAAATATTCACTAAAATGAAACTACTTAAATCCAGTATTGTATCCAACAAGGGACTGTCAGTTATTTCCAGAGCTGGTTCTTGATGACCAAATTCCAGTACCTGACTTATATTAGCATTCAATTCCCAAAATATTTCAGAACCTAGGAGGGATATGCCAGGATGCTAAATACTCCAGTTACAAAGAAAACTAAGGCACAGACCTAACTCTTAAGGATCTTATAGTTAACACAAAAGCTGGACTTAAAAATTAGCAACTTAGGCTCTCCCTGGTGGCAGCGGGTTAAAGCACAGCACTGAGAAGCTAAAGCCACTTCTGCATGAGTTCGATTCCCGCCTGCCCCGGAGGTGACCACATGGCATGGCAGACCTCTCCTGACCCGCCCACTGCTCCCCTCAGCAGTGTACTTCGTCCATCTGCCTGTTCTGCTCCCCTCTCTGTCTCTGGGGAAGCCTCTCGCCGCCCCCTGAGCCTCTGGCCTGTATCCCAGTTCTGTATGCACAAATAAATAAATCTTAAAAAAAAAAAAAAAAGCAACTTAAATAAATAAAACGTAAGTGCCCTAGACAAGGTATGTATTCATTCTTAAGGGAGTATGGGAGGAGAAACACTTAATTCAGGCTTAATTAAAAGATACCCCTGCAGAGTTGACACTTTTCCATTTTTCACAAATAAATTATACAGCATCACACAAAGGTGATTATGTGCCAGTACTTGAGCATATGTCTGGCTGACAGCAGACGTTTTAGATTTTTCTGTTGTGCCCCTTATGATTGAGAACAGGGGTATCCACGGGGAAGAGATACTTCTTAGGGCTAAAATGACGAGTGAACTATAGACCAGTAGGAGGGACTGGCTCAGCATATTTGCAGAGCATGGTGAACATAGTAGATGCTCCATAACTACTTATTCATTAACTGATTTTCCAGAATCTCACAGAAGAGAACAGCCATGCTGTATGCAAGTGAACTGCCAAACCTCTCCCCCAAGATTGGCAAGAAGAAACTACCTGATGGGCATCTTTACCATACAAGCATGTATTGATACACATGAGAGATGAAAATCCTTTAGACCAATTCCCTCTTCATTCTCTTAAATCCTGGGTCATACAGATGCTAATTTGCTCTCTTAAAAATCTAAATTCCCAGTACACTGTTCACAGAAAGTTTTGAATGAGTCATATACAAATCTTTCAGTACTTGTCATGCCCAGCAAAAACTTAGAAAACCAATAACTTCTATGTTGCTGTTGTTTTTATCTCTTTCCCTAAAGAAAACAACTAAAAATTAAAAAATGAAAACGAAACTACTCATTGCAATAAGTTTAAAGATAAATCACTGATCAGGCTTTTAGCATGGAGGAGGAAAGAAAAGAATCAATTAATTTATTTTTTCCACCATAGAACCCAATGCATGGGTAATAACCCATTGTGTGCACAAATTATAGCCAAGCTGCAAAAATACTGTATAATTTTAACATTCTACTGGCTATACCAAATCAATCTCATTGCTATTCTTTCCAACTATAAAAAATGGAAGCATGGCTCCTTCAACTTAAGGAAAATATAAGATCTCATTCTGTGCTTCTCCATTTCTTTGTTATGATTTTTTAATGCCACCACTATAATTGATTTTTCTTTCTCCTTGAGCTCAGTGTTCATTTTTGATTTTAGAATGATAGAATCTGTTTCTCTGAAGCTGTGATGAATGAGGTGTATCTACTTCTCTAATTCTTCGTTATGTCCAAAGATGTGGCTGGTTGTCAGAATTGGACGGTCAAATTTATACACTGGTGAGATATTTCCTGACTGTCCCTGGCACAGTTAGAGAGCAAGCAAACAAGATAGCCATCATCAAACCTTAAGGGAGCAGGCAATAATCCCTTGCAGATATTCCCAAAAAAAAATCAGTTCAGAATTCAGAGCAAATGTACCAGTTGCAATGATACATGGATAAGTATTTATAAACCATTTCTCTTCAAATGCCTGCTATCTACTCCCTAAGAATTTATGACATGTAGAATTCTTATTAGGGTCAAGTCATGCTGGAAATGCTAGGAATGTTATGTAACTTATCATTAACTATTACTTTCCTAGGTGAAAACAATATAGCTTAACTATCATTTTCTGAGGTCACTGAGTTATTAAGTACTGTAGTTGAGAGTTTAACTCAGAACCATTTGTTCTCAAATTCTATACTTACTCAGACTTTGACAAGAATGTAGAGATGACTTGAAGACATAGTCTTTATCTAGGTCTCAAAATTCAGGATGTACCTTTCCATTCTACAGTCCCTTCCAAAAGTTAACAGTCATTGTTTTCCCTACTCCCACCAAAAATAAAATAAAAATAAGTCATTTTTAATACTTCTTATGGACACCAATGGATTATAATTTGAGTAAATACTGTCATTGGCAATGAAACCTAGTTTAAAATAATTTTGTTTTAGATATTTGGTACTTTGTGAAGGTTGATTTTTTTTAAAGATTTATTTATTTATTCATACAGAACTGGGGTACAGGCCAGAGATGCGGAGGGTGATAGGGTTCACCAGAGATAAAATGGGGAGCAGAACAGGCAGAGCGACGAAGTACACTGCTGAGGGGAGCAGCGGGCAGGCCAGGAGAGGTCTGCCACGCCATGTGGTCACCTCCAGGGCAGAAGGGGATCGAACTCATGCAGAAGCGGCTCTAGCTTCTCAGTGCTGTGCTTTAACCCGCTGCGCCACCGGGGAGGGCCTGAAGGTTGATTTTTTTACCTACTTGCTGTTGATATTATTTAGGTGCAATGTCAGCAAGCAAATGGTAGAACGTTGAAAATAGGACACCACAGCAGCAAAAATGCAAGCTTCTTTATTATTCAAGATAGTGGCTTTCATATCTAACTCTCCCTTGAAACAATACTTTGTACTTCTAATACTACATGTTGATATTACATCTCATCAAAAATTATTTTCTTCTCTTTGTCTTCTTGAATTTGTTACTTTTAAAAAAAAATCTGTTTATGGACCTACTGAAGAGCAAGACATTTTCATGTTATCTCATTTTTATATCCACTAGTGAAGAACTCATATCTGCTTTCCATTTCATGTCTAAGGTTAAATAATTGCTAAGAGTTGAACTTAAAATTTAAATCCAGATATTTGGGGTTTCAAAAGGAAACAAAATACACATTTTGGAAGCAGTAATAGGGATCAAGTTGAACACATATCCCCAAGTTCTGGCACACTCTAAAAATATTAAGAAAAATAAAAAGTCAGAGACAAGAAGGAAGGATAATCAAGCAATTCACTGCTGCTCACATTCAAAGTTTGCAGGCAGAACTAGTAAGAAAGGGGGTAGGAGAAGTAGCAGATAACAGATGCTATTTCATACTCTCGTGATTAGCTTAGAATATTTTCTGTGGGTAATGAAGATCACTGGTAGTTATCTAAGCTCATGCAATTCTTTTTCTTACAACTATGAAGTGATTTTAATGAAAAAGTCAAACACAAAAAGACAGCTTCAAAGAAGCATTCCCATGTGATTAAAATGTGTCGGAAGTAAGACAACTCGGGCTGTGACTTACACAGCAAATGCTTAACATTTATTTATTCATTACAAATTTTTTGAATGCCTGCTCCATGAGAGACATTGTGTAGAGTATCAATACAAATAAACAAATCACAGGAGGAGTGGCCAATGGATTTTAGAGTCAAGATAGAAAACAACTGAAGTGAAATGTGTTGTAATAGGTTGGTATAAAACAAGAAGAAAAATGGGCAATTTTGAATAAATTTAACATATATGAATTCAGTGTGATATAAATTCAATATGAATTCAATATAAGTGCATTATAAAAGGATTTTTAAGCCCTGTAATCTCAATTTGAAGACAAGGAAGTGAGACCCAGAGAGTGATCACAAATTGATCGTGCAGGTGTTCTAACATCCATAGCTACTGATTCATCACACTTACTACTCAAGTATGCATGAGAGTAACTTCAAGGCCCTCCCTGGTGGCGCAGTGGGTTAAAGCACAGCACTGAGAATCTAAAGCCGCTTCCGCTTGAGTTCGATTCCCGCCTGCCCCGGAGGTGACCACATGGTGTGGCAGACCTCTCCTGACGCACCCGCTGCTCCCCTCAGCAGTGTACTTCGTCGATCTGCCTGTTCTGTTCCCCACTCTGTCTCTGGGGAAGCCTCTCGCCGCCCCTGAGCCTCTGGCCTGTACCCCAGTTCTGTATGCACAAATAAATAAATCTTTACAAAAAAAAAAAGAGTAACTTCAAACAAAATCTCCAATTCAGGCAAAGACCCTTGGCAATAAAAGCCTAGAGAATCCAATGGGTTAAGGACATGTTAAGAACGTCTTGACACACTTTATGAGACTAAAGCCTGCTACTGCACATAAATTCACAGGTGAATTATCAAGCTGTCATTGTCTAGAACCCAAGCACCATATTTCAAGCCATGATTCTTTGGGAAGAACTCAGTAGCCCTTCTATTCTGTAGACACTGACTTTACAGTCATTGATCTTGCTTAGCTATTCACCATGTAGAAAAATTATTCAACCCAAAAATGCCTTTAAAGACAATTAGAAAGTACAGAAGAGGTGAAAATTATTCTTAATTTGTTTACTAGAGGTGTCTTGGGTTATCTGGTTAATCATTAGAAGCATTCTATTTCTAAATCGTTATTCCTTCTGCTTTGGCAAAATTAATATATATACATATACATATATATATATGTGTGTATATATATATGTATATATATATGTGTGTGTGTATATATATATATGTATAAACATGGATCATGTCCAAAAAATCTTTTATTTACAAAAGTGGGTCATGCTTAAGTGTGGAAAGAGTGTGTTTGTGCATGTGTTTCCTCCAAACTAGATAGAGGCTACCCATATCCCTCTCATGGCTCCTGTGTACCAGCATGAAGGCAGGGAATTGTTCTCCAAGTTTTAAATGTTGGCAACTTATTTGTTTAGTCAACCAATACCATGCCAGGGGCAAAGAAAAGCTGTTAAGGTCTAGCAAAACAAACTGGTGTGGTTAAGACCCAGCTTTGTGAATGCCGGCCCAAGGTCACCCTGTAGAAGGTGGAACGCTTCTTACTGCCACCTGTCGGTAGAGATGGGACTAGGGTCACCCTCCTATTCCCAAAGGACTAGTTCAGGAATGGCCTACTCTGAACCTGCAGCTCAAGTCTCAACTAGTTTACATGCTGCAGGCAAAAAAAGCCCAGTCTGCTTCCAGTAGAAAGTTTGGGTATTGGGCGAAGGAGAGGTAAGCCTATAGATTAAGACAATGTAAGTCAATTTATTGTAGGGAAAATTATTCAGGGAAAGAGAGTTCCAAAGAGACAGAGACTCCTTTGCCTCAAGTGGAAATATGATAAATGTGCCAGAGCTTGGTTTACCTAATAGAAATGTTTGCACACACATAAGTAAATACACCTGTCTTATTAGCAGGCAGCCTGGGACCAAGTGAAGCAGAAAAGAATCACATCACAAATGTTATACCAATTAAAATTCTTCCTGTCTCTTTCTCCTTCCTCAGTCCTACTCATCCCCCCATCCCTCTTTCTCTTCCTCCTTCTTCCCTTTTTCCCCTCTTCCTCCTCCTTTCTCCTCTTCTCCCCTGCCCCTTTCCCTTCCCCTGTCCACTTTCCCTCTTCCACCTCCTTCTTCTTCCCTCCTCTAACTATGCTCTAAACTAGATAGCAGCTACTAGAGCTCTGAGGATCAATATCACTGAAGTTTGCAAAAATGAACAGTTGTAAGCTTATACCCCTCTCTTTCCATTGTTATAGTCTCAAAACAAACCTACAAAAATTGAAAAAGGTATTATCAGGAGCCATTTTCTCTCCCTCCTTGCCCTCTATCTGCCTGCATTCAGCTTACCTGTCTATGGAAAATGAGTGGCAGTTTTCTAAACAGAAAGCCGTGTTTGGAATTTGTCCAATTACCTATTAAAGTGAAAAAGAGGGAATATATGTCCAAAGTGTCAGTGCATTAACAGAGAGGTGCCTGAGCAAGCAGGGCATCTGGATGGTCCTCAGCAGAGCCACTCTGCACCCCGCCCTGGACAAGTCAGCTAGTAAAGAGGCCTGTGAACCACTCTGCAGACAAACTGCTTAGCTTCTGCTGATCGATCTCAAACCCACAGAAAAAGACCAGAGCAATGACTCATTTGTAAAGATAATTACACCATGAGATCCGAATCTGATCTGAATCTGCAATAAAAAGAACGGAAGGTCTTGCGCCAGCGAAATTCACTCTGCCGGAATTTACGCTCTATAGGAACTACAACTACATGCTTTAATCTGTCTGCAAGTCCATAGTCTACTCTGTTTCCAGAAATGCTATCATGTTTCTTTATCAACATCTTCAGCAACAGCAGCATAACCATAGTCACTGTTTATAAATGGGCAACATTATGACAAGCCAGACACTTGCTAACCATTTTCTATGAATTATCTCCATGAATAAAATAATGCTAAGAGGTGGTACTATTTTTATGTCTCATCGAACAGATGGGGAAAAGTAACATTCACAATAGCTAAGAACTTTGCAACATCCCACAGCTAATCAGTGACAATATTTGAACCTCCTGCTCTCAAGGTATACTACAGAGCAGCTAGACTCTTCAGCACTATATTCTAAATACCCTTCTCTTCCCCTTGAGGACCAAGGAGTAATTTCCTGAAAGGTGTTTTCAGGGGGTGGGATCTTTCCAAGATTGAGTTGTCAATTTCTGTCTGTCAAGCTTATCTTTCCAATGGCTCCAGATATGCAAAAATGCTAGAAGTTCATGGAAGTCCCACGTCAGATTCTTGCCCTTGTGCCTACACACTGGGAGACAAACACCACCCCATCTAGTTCTCTGGTACCCATGCCTATCTCCTGTCGTTCTTCATCAGTGTCTGTTTCAGAGGCACCACTAGCCTCTCTCTTTGTTCTGGACTCTCCTTTCCAACTCAACACTAAAGTATACCGGTGAATATATGTAATCATCATCCCTCTTTTTAACAAATGCCACCTATGCCATCCAATGTTTTTGTAGCACTAAAAACATTCAGATTACCTAGACCTACCCTGCCTGGCCTTCCCCTGGAAAGAGAGAACTGACAGTAGACAACCAGCTAGGGAATTCCAGCTAATTTTACTCTAGATCTCCTACCTTTTCTTCCTTGCTTCAGTGGCTGGTTACAACATGTGGAGAGTCCGCATAGAAAGTGTCAAAATCCAGGAGAGTCTGCAAACATTTCAGGTCATTATTCACTCTACAGCTAGGGCAAGCAAAACAGGCAGCCAATCACAATAAACCAATTACAGGTCCCTGACCAGGGGCTGAGTCTGACCCAGGTTTACGACAGCATGAGGTGGGAGATTTAATGAGAAGTAAGAAAAACAGTTTGCTTTCTGTTTTCTGCCATTCCCTGACTCAAGGCCTACTGCCTGAGTGCACATGTTCAAGCAATGTAAGGCAGGGCTTCTAATGGGCTGGTTGCCATACCCCTGGGAAGTATGACTATACCTGATCTGGAGCCTGTCTGCAGCTAATAAGGACAAAGTCCAATCCCAAATGGAATAATAATATAAGAACACCCAAATAAGAAAATTAAATTCTCATAATTCACATCAACAAGCAATAATAATAAACCAAGTACCAGAATACTCCAGTCTAACAATACATCGGATTTCTTGACAAAGGTGAAAAGCAATAGCTGGCAATGAACTCTTTGGTTCACACTACTGAGTTTTTACTGCATCAGGGTCTTTTAGATTCCTGGACCCGATCTCCACTGTAGTAAGGGGGATCCTGCACATACAAGAAGCGATTTCCTGGACACAAGCTGGGTATCCTACAGTTGAGCTCAAGGGACTATCTACCCAGAGAAAACATGAGACTCCACAGGGTTCAGTCCTACCAATTGCCCCTTCCCTCCCCCAGTACCCATTTCAATCTCCAGGCAGAAGCCCAGCCTAAGGCCCAGGCTGCTGACAGCTTATAAAATCAAAGTGTCCGTGGGTTTGATTAATTTGCTACAACAGTGCACAGATATCAGAGAAACATTTTAATTGACTACTGGTCTATTATAGAAGGATGTAACTAAGGAACAGCCAGATGGAAAAGACCTGAGAGAGCCAGATATTGGAGAGGAGGCGGGTGTGTTCCTGCCTTCTCCAGGCCTGTGTTCCCTACACATCCACTAACCCAGAAGCTCTTCTAACTCTGTCCTTTTGAGTTTCAATAGAGGCAAGATCAATTCATCATGATCAATTGTAACTCAATGAAAATTCCTGTTCCTCTTCCCTCCCCCCCAGTATCCAGATCCTAGGTGCAGTCAAAAAGCACCTTGTTAACATAACAAAAGGCATTTTTCTCACTCTGTACTCTTGGGGATTCCAAGAACTTTGGAGCTGTGAGCTAGAACCTCTGACCAAGAGCAAATATACATGAGAAATATATTTTGGCCATCATGACCAAATATAAATCACAACGTCACACCATTGTTATTGAAGGTTTTATCCAATTCCTATATGCGAGTTGCAGACCCTGACTGATAAAATGAATATATCAATTTGGTTTAGTAAGCTAACATAATTTTTCTTTGAAAAATGCTATTAATGAAATTGCTAATGTATCTCCCCTGCTGAGTTCGTCTTTATGTATATTTTTCTTTGCACAAATACACATTTGCACATGTTATGAGCATGCACAGGCAGACACACACACAGTAGCTTAAGTCTTCAATACTGTGGCACCTGATGTGCTCAAGCATTCTCTTGCATGCTTCTGTCTTTGGCATATGCCGATCCCTCTTGCTAGAATTTTTCCTGGACCTCACAGACTCTTATTTATACTTCCAGTGACTAATGTGAATGTCACTACCCTGGATATGCTTCCTCAGCATCTCTGGTGGAACTCATCATTTCTTGCAATGAAGACTTCAGGCATAGCCACTGCCCTCCTGAGCACAGCCTTCCTCCATTTAACTTTATGAACAAATCGGTTCAAAGCCACGTTAAGACTGTAGTTTCTGTTAACTTCCATCAGTCTTTTATTCTGCATATAGGAACCACAGAACTTAGTGTGCACTATTCATTTATGACTAGCTGGCTGGGTTTATTACCATGTATTTAAAATCTAGACTCTAATAGCACTGCCCAAACTAGGAATAATCTACTAAAGTCAGATGACATTTTTCATAATCTGTAAGAATACAGATTTAAAATATCCCTGCTATTTTTAAAGTTATATCTATGTTAAAATAAATTGGGGTTTGTGTCTTATCATTGTACTGAAATAGGAAGCTAAGTATTCTTCTAAATTCTAAGTAAATACCAACAAGAGAAATCGTCCTGGTTAGTATCTATTGCTACTGATATATGGGCACATTATTAAAACAAAAGCATTACCTTTGCAGGCTACTTCAGACTCTTAAAGAGTCTGTATCGATCAGCAAAATCTTAAACTTGGGGCCACCAATAAGAACATTGGTACTAGTCAGGGAATAAGAGGGATCTGCTCAGGCAAGTGCCATGGGGAGGAAAAGTTCAGTTTATATCACAGCTAATATTAACAATAAGGCTATAACTTCTCAGTACCTGAAATGTTCATATTGCCTGTCTCAGGTAATTGTCAGAATTTGGGAGCTATCCCACTCTGAGCTCTGGAAAAGTCCATTGAATGGGCTATTTCCAGATTATTTCCCTTTGGATGAGGCTGATAAAATTAATCTCTCTTAACCTCATACTTTTTAAATGATGACCTCTGTGTACAACCTCTGTGGTTGCATGATAACTATTCTAAGACTGGCTGGATTAAAACAATAATCCGTTACTAGTGCTCATAAGTTTACATGTCAATGGATGGTTCTGTTGATGTACGGAAGGTTCAAACAATCTTGGCAAGGCTTGCTTTATGTCTAAGACAATCGTAGGGGTAGCTGAAGGCTAGTATATCTATACTCATCTCACTGGTGTGCTTGGCAGTGCTTGCAAATGGACCTTGGGCTTCTTCTCTACCAAGGGAGCCTAGATTTGCTCATAGTAAAGTTCCAAAAGAGCAGGTGGAAATGCTGAAGTTTATAGGCTTGGCAGTGGCACATCAGAACCTCTACTGTTGGAAGCAAATCACAACTCCTTTCTATATTCAGAGTCTGGTCTTGAAGAGGAGCTACAAAGTTATACCACAAAGGGCATGAAAGTAGAGAATGGAATTTTTGCAACCATTAAAATCTCTACTTCCTCGTTTAACATATTCTTTCTTTAGATGTGTTAATATTGTTGATTAAGTTACAGAAACATTCTGGTTCTTACTATTCCTATAAATTCTGTATGTATGACTAGAGTCATTTATTACCAGATGCATATTTTCATGGCTGAATTATTGTCATTAATTTTTGCTGCACAGAAACATTACCTAGGATTTTTTGTGATTACAGTTCATGAACAGTAGAGGATATAGCAGGAAAGGGTGATTTTTTTTCCTAAAATTGGGAAAGAGAATTGTATAAAATTGAATTCACCACTCCTTTTTAATTCTTTAGTATTACGTGTATATACTTATTGAAAACACAGTTCATGTGGGTGACTTCAATTTCCTGTAAAAACTACTCAACCCTGTTCTATTATATGTTTTTGTGGTATTTTATAGGGGATTTTAGTGACCTAACATGCAGCAAAATCATGTATCTGTTTTATAACAGACACGAAATGGAATTCCTGAGATTTTTTTTTTTTGTCTTAGTCAACTGCTTCTGACATGTATGAGGAAAATCCTACCTCAATAGGAGGTACCTCTGCTCCCATTTTGTGCTCTCCCCATAGTTTAATCTTCATGCTATTGTGTATTATTCTGCTTTACAACTCAATGGCCTCTCATTAGTCAGCAGTTTAGCATATGTTTCATCCAGAATCTCAATAGGCTCATAAAAACTTGAAAAACCTGTAATATAGTACCTGTCAAAAATCTAGGACATTTAAAAGCCAACCAGCAAGAATCCATTCGATACCCATAGTAGTTAGTTTGGAAATAGAAACTTTAAAGCTGCATCATCCTAGAGGAAAAAAAAAATCATGGAAATTACTTCAGAATTGAAACTAAATAGTGTGGGATTTTCTACAGCTTGACAACTGTAGATATCAAGCCTCATCCCCACAGTTTATATATATATATATAGTAAACTTTGTTTCTGATCAATCAAGGTTAATTGATCTTATTAAAAGGATTATAAGAATAATACACAAGCAGAAGAAAGAGACTATAACTCATCAAATGTTTTATCTGTCACTGATTCTAATAATAGTGCAAGTGAAAGCATCTAGTTGGAGGTAGCAAGAAGGCGTCTCTTTTGAAAAATGCAATTTTTCTCCAGGAAAAAAGCATTGTATATGCTATCCCCTGGTGGATCTTCTCAACCCTGGATTTTTGATAAAGAAGATATTTCAGACAGTGTGCACCAGGCTAGTTTCAAGAGAGCTGCTTATAAATTTGCCCCAGCCAGAAATATCAGGCTAAAATAGGTTGTCATGGCTGCTGCAATGATACTGGTGAAGTTCAAAGACCCAAGTCAAGGATAGTCTGCTGTCACAGGGTTTGAAGGGCGATCAAATGATTGAGCTATAAATGATTCAACCTACAAGAAATGAAGGCAGTATCCTGCATCCATAATCACACTGTATATTTACATGTACTTTAAAATAAAAACACATTTTCATAACTTTCAGCTTATTTTATCTACATGCCTTTCCTTGCAAGTTATAAAACATTCGCAGCATTTTGTAAGAGAGGAAATGAAAGCAAAGAGAGGTAAAGAGATTTATCCAGTGTCAATCACATTAATCAGAGACAAATTCAGAAGTAGGACTTCCTTACGACTCTCATTCTTAACGTAAATATTCCTCCTGGATGCCAGTAAACTTGACAAACACACCTGGTAAACACACTGCCCCAGGTGAAGTCTTAAATGCTACTAATTAAATTCTCCAATGCAACTAATCCTACATTTTTACTGTGGTTCCTCCCTTCCTGCCACTCATTCTCTGGCCCACTTTCATCCTTTTACCCCTCACCATCCCTGAGGCCAGTAACTGACTGAAATGGGAGAGGAACTTGCCTTTAGCAGTACTGTTTTATTATTAGCTCAATCTAATTTTAAACTTAAATTGTTAAAAAAAAACCAAAGAGAACAAATCAATAATATTAAAATTTAATATTTGTTACAATTCTTAGGGCATGAAAAGCCACTGTTGATCAGTGGACAGTGGTTATGGGTAACAGGGCACAGTGGGGGAAGCACAAGCCACCAGACCCCTTTCCAATCTTAATTACACCCATTTTCTTATTCTGTGATCTTGAACTTGTTATTTTTCCTCGCCCTCAGTTTCTTCAACTACAAAATAATCCCTACCTCACAGGATTCTTGAGAATATTGAATGACAGATTATGTGAAATGCAGAAGACAGTCCAATAATTATTATTTTCTTTATGCAAAATCAGTTGCCAAACAAGCTACGTAATAATCTACTCAGCTATTTCAAATAGGGGTGAGATTTTCCTAAAACAACTAACATGGTTATATTATTTTTTATTATTCAAATACATACAGAGACACGATGGCTAAATACTTGCAAACCAGAAGCAATACTATCTGTTTTGTTGAACAAAATACTACTCAATTTGAACATTGCATGCAAATATTAGTAAAATTATTATAGTATTATGTGAGATAAACATTTCTTCTTCACTATAGTACATCCATTTTATGTATTAATTAAACTTCTGTGATGGTCTTTTGGATGTGGCAACTTGATTAGACTACAATCCCCTGTTATTCAGGTCAATAGTAATTGTGTTGTTAGAAAGGTAAAAAAGTTGATGTGATAAAGTCCATAATCAGTTCACATTAAATAAGGGAGATTATCCTAGGTAACTTCGGTAGGCTTGGTTCAATTAGATGAAAGGCCTTAAAGCAAAGCTGAGGCTTCCCTTAGGAAAGAGAAATGCTTGCCTGTGGACTCCAGGTTTCATTCACAACTGAGAGTTCTAGCTTGCCTTTGTCAACGACCTGCCCTATAAATCTCTCTTGGCCTACGCCATCATGTACGTCCATATATGTACATACTGACATAGCTTTCATATATGTACACATATAAAAATTTTACATATACATAATTTGTGTAAAAGAGATGCATAGATACATGCATGTATGTCTGTGTGCATAACTGTGTGTATGCATGTATGACTTTATGTTTTTGTAGGTCAAAAGAGGTCCTCGAGGAAAATATATCAGATTTAATTGTAGCTCTAAGTGTTAGAGGTATTGACCTGCTCCATCTGACAAGTATTACTGAAATGGTGGAATGTGAGCAGTAATTAAATCTCAGTGATTGACTAGGGCCCCTTACTTCAATCACCTCACAGTCAGCCTAACAAACTAGGATCCTCTAAGATTTCATGAACTAAGATGAGCAATCCCTCTATCTTGCCTTTCCCAAGAGCATGGGAATATTCCCCTGACTTTGAAGAAAGGTGTAAGATTCCCTACCTTGCATATTGTATCATTTAGGTCCTCTCAAACCTTCAGCCCAATTTAGGAGAAAGCTTTAAGAAAAGTTAAAAATCAAGAGTCCAAATAACCATCACTTTATGATCTCAACATCTCAGAAAAATACAAAACTCCCCAATAATAGATCCTTTCTCCTTTTATTCCCAGACAGACATAGTCAATATTTTCAGGTTTAAGGATTTATCTTGTACCCCCCAATCTTCTCATTGTTCCCAAAATTATATCCAGCATAATACTGAAACAAGACCTCTAGTTTGTTTTGAATTGAAGCAAAACATTTCTCCTGCCCAGACAAAGCCAGGGAACTTTGTTTTGTGCACTGTTCAGCTGATGTGCGGCTTCCTATTATGTGAGCAAGCCGACCACAATCCATCTTCCTTTGGAGAGTTGTGACGCTGCTCTACAGTTCCTTAATGAACTGGTGAGGCCAATTAAGCACTGCACAGAATACCTGGGCCCCACTCAGCCAATGAAGAACAGATAGATGCTCTAATACTCTGTCTTTTACTTATGAAAATCGCTGTGAAAGAGGACTTTGTGGTATTTTCTAGCCCTGAGGAAGTAGTTGTCCAAATTCACCACTGTCTCTCCTCCTGCTGCCCCCCGCCCCCTACGAACTTCTTGCGCAGCTAGATTCAAATGACTCTTAAAGTGCTTAATTTGTGCAGGTGCTACAATGACCAGCTCCATATCTATAAGGTTGCTCAGTTATCACAATAATGTCAGGCTACTGTGTTATCTTGGCATGTGCAGGCTTGCCAAATCATTCAGCTAAACAGTGGCATACCTGGGATTCCAGTGCAGTTTCTCAACACCAAAGATGATGCTATTCCTACCCTTTCATAGCTTTTATATATATATTAGCGTTTAGGTTGAAGGGATGACTCACTTTATTGAACAGATTTATAGAGAGAAAGTAGATATTATATTTAGAGTAGGTCCCCAAAATATTTTCTTCTATGGTCACTATCCCTCTGGTTTCTTCTGAGTAGCCCTTTGGAATTGTTTCCATGAATTTTGGAGCCAGAGACTGAGGAGCATGCGGAGATTGGGTATCCACAATGGATAACTGCAGTTGAGAAGCATTAATATCGGAAGCCATTAGAGGTTATGTCCCACCATGACTTGGTCAGTCTCTGAGCTAGGGAATGATGCGATGGCATAAGCAGAGGTAGGAAGAAAGGTAGTGCTAGAGTATTCTAGGGATTCTGACCCCTCTCTCCAGTCTGTTGTGATCAGCCCAGCTTTGGACACCCTGAAATTTCTCCAAAGTCTTTTCTTTTTTTCTTCTTCCTCTTTTTTTTAATGATTTATTTATTTATGCATACGGAACTGGGGTACAGGCCAGAGCTATGGTGTGTGTATGTGGTGAGAGGATTCACCAGAGACAGAGTGGGGGTGCAGAAAAGGCAGATGTGCTGAAATATACTGCTGAGGGGAGCAGCGTGCGTGTCAGGAGAGGTCTGCCTAACACACCATTTGGGTCACCTCCCTGGCCAGGGATCGAACTCATGCTGCAGGGGCTGTGATAGCTTCATAGTGCTGTGCTTTAACCCATTGTGCCACCAAAGAGGGCTCAAAGTCTTTTCTTTTTAACTTAAAGTAGACAGGTAGGCCCTCTGGGTGGCGTGGCGTAGAGGGTTAAAGTGCAGCACAAAGAAGCTTAAGCCACTTCTACATGAGTTCGATCCCCACCTGCCTGGGAGGAGATCCACATGGCATGGCAGACCTTTCCTGACCTGCCCGCTGCTCCCCCCAGCAGTGTACTTTGTCGATCTGCCTGTTCTGCTCCCCACTCTGTCCCTGGTGAATCCTCTCACCCTCCACATCTCTGGCCTGTACCCCAGTTCTGTACAAATAAATAAATAAATCTTTAAAAAAAAAAAGTAGGCAGGTAATTTCTGTTTCTTGGAATCAAAAGAACTCAGAGAAGTCACAGGATAAAGTTACTTCCTAGAAGTTCTTAGGAGCCATAATTGGATTCATGTCAGGATACTTTTTGAAGCATTACTGTGGGAGAATAAGGCCAACTATATATAAGACAAAGGGAGCATTGATGTAGGGTTAAGGTCTACAATATTTAGTTGTTATCCAAAGTCACCAGGGAAATTGCTAAAGGATAGGTAAAGAAGAACTCCAGAATTTAAACCTAAAGACATTTCACATTTATAACATGAGAGGAACAATAGAGATTAAAAAAAAAAAAAGATGAAGTAGTTGTTAGAAAAGTAGAAGAAAAGGTAGGATTATGCTGAGTCCTAGATTATTGCATACACTTCTAGAGGGGAATAAACCTTTAGCAGCAACCAATGTGGGTGAAGAGGGTAAAGTGATAGAATTGAAAAGAGGACTTACAGGTTCTTTTTTCTGAATTAGGGGAAAGCTTTTTCATAAAACATATAAGCACATAAACACACTATAGAATAAGAAGGTGGTAAGTAAGTTGGTGCACTGAGGGTAAGTTGCCTTTTTATAGAACATTGGTGGTAAATGAAATGAAAGGGGCAGTAGCTTGAGGGGAGAACAAACTAAGATTTATGAGTTCTTAACAACTGGTAAATTTGAGTGACCTATTAGCTAAGGAGAATGCACATTCATTTCCCTACAGTAATACTCTAGTAATACATGACAGAGACAGATCATTTCCCCATGGACCCAATTCATTTCACCCCATCAAGGATTCTATGTGCCAACAAAGCTCCAGTTGACCAGCTAGACTACACAAGCCAGGTTCTCTGACTATACAGGCCCCCAGATATTCATTATCATCAGTGGGGTAGAAATAATGTGTGTAACTTTCACATTTCTTCTCTAAGTTAAAAAATCTTGCACTCTATGTGAGTGTTTTCCTTTATTCCATGAGCTGGAAAGTGCATTTGCTGATGAATCAGCTCAACTAGCACTCTATGATTGAGAAATGGAGAATAAAATTCCAGAATCCAACCACAATGACATGGAAGATCTTTCCTTCCTATGCGATACAATGTTCAAAATTACCATAAAGATAGTTTAAAAAAGTGTAAGTCAACACAAAAAGTGATCAAGTATATATAATAAAACTTAGAAAAACAAAGAATGTCCTGAGAAATAAAATTAATGAACAGAGGATAGAAACCGAAGTACTAAGTAAAAAAAATAACAGAAATGAATGATACAAAAATATAGATAAAAACTAGGATTGATTCATTCACTAACAGAGGTTAGGGTAACCCCACCTCCCCGCCCCCTCAACACACACACACACATTTTCCTCTCTCTCTGCCTATATCGTTCCTGCTTTCATGACTGATTAGCTTTATAGCAGTTTTCTTAGCAGGTAAAGAATCCAGATATGACAGCTTCTAAACTTTTAATCACTCAACTTCATCTTTTGAAAGGAACTTGGATTTTCTCTTGCAAAATTCAAAAGACCTAAAGAAGATCTCATTTGGCTCAGATCCCCAACCTGAAGTCAACTAAATCTTAGCAGGTATAATGATATCTAAGATAATAGTAACTCACATTTGACTATTTATTCAATAATTTACATTAAAAACCAAGAACATCACTTCTCTGGAAGGCTAACTAGAGCATTTTAGAACATTTTATACTGTTTATTCTACTTTTTGGAACTTATATATGAAGCACACTTTTCCAGTCTTATAATAAATACAATGTAGTCCCCTGTAAAGAAGCATGGTTGACTGTGGTTAACCTAGAGAAAAGACTTCTATCCTTTTGTCTTCTGTTTTCTGGAGAAAGGACATGAGATGAATTTATAGAAATCAGGCCTTTATTCATTTGCTTAGTCATTGCTTATCAGTGTAAACTTCCTATTAGGAAAAGACCATTTTTTTTTTTTTTTTTATGTATAGAGGGTGTAAATGAATTGAAATACCTGGAAACATATTTCTGGGGTGGCATTAAGAATGAAAATTTCTGTCAGCCTTGCAAAGTAAAAGTCCCCTTGACACCAGCCCCCTTGGGGCCCTAAAAACATGATATAATTGATTGCAAAGTTTAGCACAAATTTGAGTCAGACTTTGTGATGTAACGTAGAGAAGCTGCTTCCCTGAATGGTGCATAATCTACTCATATTTCTATGATCAGATCAAGACTTAGACCCATTTTTTCTTTCTCATTTGGAATAGTAGGAGAAATTAAAGTGAGCTTCCCATAACAAAAATAAGCCTCAGTTTGAAGCTAAATTATGATATCCAGATGCCAACATCCCCAGGGCCTCTCTGCCCCAGAGGAGTGGATGTCCTATAGAACATTCACCTGAAGATTCAAATAAACCAAGAAGCTAGAATATTTGAGTCTCAACCATAAAACATAATTGGACAGTATAAAACATTGTACCCTTTCTTACACAGATGGGATTATTTAGCCTTCACACAACCTTCAAATAACACATTGTGGTCCTTTTAATCAATCCATAATTCAAGGAGGACATCCTGTAGCCTCCGGAGACTTTCACTATGACAATTGGTATGGGAAGGCTAAGGACAGCTATGTTTTATTATGAAAGTCAAAGTCGACTTGGCCATAATTTTATAAATCTCATTAGCGATTATAGTTTTTTTTTTTTATTTCCAGGTATGATAAAATACCATTTTTATTTTGTAAATGTATTCAGCTAGGAAGGTGGATCCCAGGGCCTCTCTACTAGTTTCTGGAACAAAGAGATTCAGGCCTAGAGAGGTTGTGCTCAGGCAGATAAAGAGCTCTGCTGGGAATGGCTGTCCTTTGCTTGCAAACAGTGCTTTAATGAAAGGTCAAAGGTCAGAACAGCCCCCATCTGATTCTCTCTGGGAGAGAGAAGAGAGTGGTGAATGTCACAACAGCTTCCTCTGCTTTGCATGCTCCGATTCCTCTGTATGGTCCAATGTCATTCAAACAGGGAATAGAGATTCCTTCTAACCACCAAATGTATATGTACTTACAGAAACTGAACTGCACACTCTCAGAAAGATTATGTTGCTACTGGAGAAATGCAGAATGAAGCATCATGACCCCTCATCAATCAGTCATCAGTTGTGCCTTTGCGCTCAAGGGTCTTTGCTGTAAGAAGAGGCAATTAATATTCATTTGGAGAGAATTTTCAGACAATTCCAAACAAAGCCATGACAAGGTGCTGGGGAAATAGGAGTAAAAGGTTACATTTCACGTGCTCAGCCATCAGTGGGGAACACAGAAGCAGCTGTAAAACAGGACAATGGGTATGATAAGTCCTTGAGCCTGGAAATCACTCCAGAGGAGTAACCAAGAGATGGTGGTTTGGGAACTACCATTTCTAAATCTGAGAAATGAACAAGAGTGAGCCATGGAGGAAAGAGGAGATGGAACAGCAACTGGAAAATCATGAGACGTGGTTCGTTAATTTTTGTTGAAAGGATAGCAGCATATGGAGTATAGCTGGACTAGACATGGGATATGTTTGGGACCATTTTACTTTACCCCCGTTATTCCAGAATTATTATTAATAGTTCCCTTTATCCATCTCAAAATTTTACTAGGCTGCTTAGTGAATAGATTATGCTACCTTTATCATTAAGTACATTTAGGGAGAAGTGGCTGTGACTTAAATTCTTAAGGTTGCCAAGTCAGGGAGAACACTACAGAAAGCCTGGTGAGCTTCCTAGGTATTTGGGGCTCAGTTGGATTTTATTCAAAGACAATGAAAAGAATTTAAATAGAAGTGAACAAAATCAAATTTGTGTTTAAGGACACTATCTTGGTGGCAAAGGAGAGAATGGATTGCTGAAAAGGGTAAGACTAGACTCAGGAAGACCAAAGTAATTCCATGAAACTCCCCTCCACCATCACCCCCCCCCAAACA
>NW_004567118.1:9139530-9181123 GCF_000260355.1 Condylura cristata | reverse complement strand
TGCACTATAAAAATGAAAGAGCAAGAGACAATCCTGACAAAAGATTTCATTTTCCTCCCTTGCCTTTTAGTTTCTTTGGGGGGGATATTGGTTACATTACTTAATCTCTTATAACCTTAAGGGGCAGAGTCTTCTATCCCCTAATCACCACAGTAGCCTCTGTCTGCAGTTAGTAGAGTTTTAGCTATCTATCTGTTCTTCATGGAAGAGGGCAAGATTTCATTCTCTTTAAAGCTGGAAAACAACTACATCCAGGGTTTCAAATAGGGAGACTGATCTGCACTGTTCGTCTGCTCTCTATGGCTCTATCTCTTATTCTAATAATCTAGGAAATCTATAAAATGCAGTATTTTCTTCTAAACTTGCTGCCTTTGAGTGTTGCATGAGCTATCACTTCACTAAATTAAGAAGAGTGACCCAGAGAAAATGTGTTGGCTCCTCACTTCCAAATTCCTAAATAATTATGAGTATCGATTCAGTAAATAGTCTCTTACCAGAACAATCATTAAACCTGAAAATTTCCCCACATCTCCCTGAGTTTCCTTTTCCTCAGTGATAGAGACTCCGCAGATGGTTCTAACACCCTCAGATTTACAAGAGAAAATACAAGTGACAGTGCACCAGAGAAAATTAAGTATGGGGGGGGAATCACTAATGATTAGGAGAAATAAGGACGCATCAAAACTCGGTGCCTGCAGCTTTTAAAAACCAGTGTTTCCTCATTCTCTTCCACCCCTTTATCTGCAAGTCACACATCTTTGACCCAGAACTCTTTAAAGTGTCCTTGAGCATACTTACTTTCCCTCTTCCTAGTTGAAATGCACTGCTTTTTAACATGGGAGTGAGTTGTTAAATCCACTTCCGCATTTTGCTTATTTTTAATACAGTTAATTTACCATGGCCGGATTTTATTTACAAGCGCTTCCAGGGCCCTCTGCTCTCCAGCGTTTCGTACTGTGTATTTTTTGCTCCACAGATGTTTCCCAGTGTGCATGTCATCATACCTTTTCAATAGACCATAGGAACCTGCGGAGGGAGTGGTGGGGGGCAAGGAATTGAAAATCCAAGTCACACACTGTGCCAGCCTCAGGGGCATCCAGCCTGATGTGTTTTAAAGGAAAACGCCTCATCTTTGCAGATGGCTCTGGTTCTTTACATAGCATTAGTCTGTTCCCTGCACATTTTACTCATCTTCAGCTCTCCTCAGGTCCCTGTGGGGTGACAATGTTGTTAAAACTTGGCTCCCAAGATTTCTCATTCTTTAAAACATAGTTGGTTTCTCTCATTTCCTTGTTCTTTTATTTTTGTTTAATTTCACAGACACCCAGCAGAATCAACGTAAATGCCCTCTCTGCAATCTTCTCCAAAGAAAGAAGGAAGGGGGGTGCAGGGGTGATTTGTTCTACTTGAGTGTTCCTGTTTTTCTCAGCGGAACCATTGGACTTTTTTTTTTTTCCGGTGTCTCTCGCCAGACCATTTTAGCATCCCTAAAATAAAAGTGAGGATTCCAAATCCCACTCGTGTCTCCTCTTCTATCTTGCTCTACTCATATGCCAAGGTTCATTAGGGTCATGCATCTGGAGTTCTCAACGTTTTTCTTAGTCTGCTCCAGTTCTGTTTCTCATTGGCTTTGCCAATAGAACACTGCCGCTTGGCCTCAGCTGTTTCTCTGCACTCCCACTAACAAAAATCCTAATTGCATTGTCTTCTAATACTCTTGGTCCGTGGCTGAGCCCGAGCTGCTGGCAGTCGGGCTCTCTGTGCCTGCTCTGTATTAGAGACTCGGACAGAACACATGTTCTGCTTTACTCCAGCAATGAGACAGTTTACACAGGGAAATGAGGCATCATGGGGCAGTGGGGAGCAGCTTAAATAACACCTATAAAGTCAGAAACCTAGAAGTTTTAGGATCAACTCAAGAACTTTTAATTGACTCTCAATATCACTTACCTGTCCTCTCCTAACAAAGTCCAAAAAGTTTCCTTTCTACTACACTTACACCTTCCAAACTATTTGCACCTGTAAACATTCCCCCAGCCAACAGGGCAGTCTTGATCTTCCAGCCTTGCAGGCAAATCCATCCTTCACCTGACCCTTCCTAGCTGTCAGACATCTCTTCCCTCAGAGATCCTTCCCAGATTCCCACTTTCACTGATGAGCTTATATATATATATAACTTTTTTATATTATTCTTCATTTTGCACATTTTTCCATCTCAGTTGTAATCCCCATGGACTTCTCACCCCCACTTCACCCATGCACCATCACTTTAGTCCCTTGTGCTTTGCTTTGTAAAACACATTTCATGCTCTCCAGCCGGTTCTTGACCACAATCTTTAAGTTGGAGACTTCAGGATCACAGATTTATCTTACTATAGACATCTATCTGTTGATATGTGAGCAACACTTTGGAAGAACAACTGAAATGGAGTCCACTCCAGAAAAACAGTTCCTATGGGCAAGTGTGTCCTGCTGATTTCAGACTCTCTAAGAACTAGCACAGCACCAGTCCATAATAGGTGCTCAGTAAATGTCAAATGGATGAACACTTCATTCCGGAAGAGATCCCTATGAAATCTAAATTGGAAGTAATTTATGCTTGTCATTTTCTTCACTAATTTGTCCTGTACTTTGCACCATGAGCAGGAAAAAGACTTTTTGATCATTTCATCCAAAGGACCACAGGGCCCTAGGGGAAACACTAGGTCAACTGTGACATATACTATGGTATCTTGAAAAATTATGCAAATAGCCATCTGTTCAGATACAATTTGGACTGACTTAACATGTATAGTTTAGGATAAAGGGGAAACTAGGAAAAGTGCATCTCACTTTGGACCCATTAAAATCTGAATGGTACCTGATTCATTACCTGTTATGAAGGGTCTCAATTTTATTAGTGCATCTTTTCTCTTTGGTCAGGATTCTAAATCTTTTTAATTGCAGTTTAAACACCTGTAGTCAAAACTTAAATGCCTTTCTCATTTAAATTCTAAACATTACAATTCCAAACATCCCATTTATGTAAATGGTAAAAGTGAGGGGCAGTTTTTCTCTTAAGTGTTTTATTTTCCCCACTACCTCCCATTGAGCCCATTGTGATTACCCTTATGGCCCCAGCAAGGTGGCTACATTTCCCAGACAACCTCCAAAGTTTGTTTTGGAGATAGAACAGGAATGTTAAATCCTGGCAATATGTTTTCAAGAAAGCAAAAATAGTTAAAATAACTATGCTAGGCTGAGCATAGTTACATATTTCAAGTCTCACACACATACAATATCGTATCATCAAACCCATTTCTCATTTTAAGAAACTGAGACTAATTTCCATTAGTAACTTGCTCTATGTTATGTAAGAGCAAGTTGAATTCACAGGCTGGAATTCAGAATAGGTGGGTCTGAGCTCACATTATCTCTGCCACATCGCCCCTCCTCCAAACGCCTGTTGAGGGATTCCTCCCAAGACATGCGGTTGGAAAGTTTCTTAAGAATTGACATCAGCAAAGAATATTGTGATTTCTTGGACAGGAATATGGAGATGTAAGCTTTGATCCAAAGGGCAGATATTACTAAGAATGAATGATGTCTATTTCCAAAGTCAGTTTTTTTTTTTAATGGCCCTATGACAACATGGATAGAACCAGAAATGAAAATGCTAAGTGAAATAAGTTAAATACAGGATCACCCACTTGATGTGGAATGTAGAGAAACATAACAAACCAGTGTCAGTCAAACCAGACACTTAACATCTGACTACAAAATGGAAGCAACCAGAAGGGAAGGGCAGTGGGGTGGGAGTGGGGGAGCAAAGGACCCAGAGGAACATGGTGGAGGGTTGCTGGGGCACTGTTTGGGGGGCAGAGTGTGCAAGCAGACACAGGAAGAGCTTTGAGCCTATAACCCCCTTCAACCTACTTGATCTCAATACACTGAATAACTATGATACTCTATGTTTAACATAAATAATAAATAACAAGAAAAAAATAAAGGAAGTAGGTTGAGTCCCACAGACAAAAAAAAAAAGGGTACTTTTTGATTAAGCTCAGCAGAAAGTAAAAATAATAAGTTAAAAAAAAAATACCTGGAGTGCAGAGCAGGCAAAGTGGGCAAGAGACACCACTAGGCTTTAAGGTGCTTACCTTGCATTCTGAGACCAGCTTCCACGTTTCCACGCAACTTGGCTTTCCATGAGACCCACCACCAACCCTAAGTAATATATGGTATCATTTACCATGGCTTAACAGTCCAACCTGTTCTTGGATATTTCTAATCCGTTTTCTATTACTCATTTGTTGCACCTAAACTCAAGTGTTGGAGTCAACTGCCTAATTCCCACGTCTCTGCCAACCAGACATGCCCATCCCTGAGCATTCTTCACCTTGAGTGTCTATTCTTTGCACCCACATATAGCAGTTATGCAGCAATGAGCTAGATCCTTCTCTTCATCAGCAAGAAGTAGAATGGGGTTCTGGGAAGAATTTTCAACAGAACCAGTTGTATGAGGATGTTTGTACTCTTGGTTCTCAGTTTCTGTATCTGTGAAATGGGAAGAGTAAAAAGCTATTGTCTACAAGTGTGTAAGATTAATGAAAATGATATCTACGAGAAGTTTGTGCATAAAATGTGTTCTGTGAACCTTCATGCACCCAATATCAAGAGTCCCACTAACTTAAGAAAATTCATCCCAGACCTGAGGATGGAGTCACTGCCTTGATCATTTTCCCAAGCACTATTACATAAACCTACAAAGAAACAGAGGAATGCATCCGTTTCCCATGACTAAGTGGGATAACATATTCAGTTTTAATTGACTCAGGAGATTCCAAGTCAATTAGACTAAGGGTATAACAGAAATGAGAAGCTGTATTCTTTTCCTAGTTTGATTATTTTGTAAAAGTAGAAAGAAATAAATGTAAAATGTGAATAGTCCCACAGCATTGAGAAGTGCCATCTATATGAGGCTGTTTTGAGCCATGAGTAGACTTGTTTTAAGTTATTTTTAACTTAGCTGGAAAGCATATGTGAGTATCTAATAGCCTAAGTCTTCTATTGTCCAATAAAACATAAGACCATCTCTGGTCAAGTGAGCAAAACACTTCTGTGTGGTTTGAGAATATTTCTGGGGGTCCAAATAAATATTGCTATATTTTTTGAAAGAATGAACTTCAAAAATAATAATTCTGAGAACAGAAAAGGAGGAAGAATCCATTTGATAATAACTAAACACCTACTATGTTCCACACACAGAAGTTGGTTCAGAGGATTGAGGGATAAATAAATACTGCAAAGAAATTCTTGATCAACACTAGAGATATTCAGACAACTAAGGCAAAATGATTCATTTGTTATGAAAAGCTTGTGGGGAGGAGTGCTTAATTTTGTAAAAAGAGAAGTGAGTTTACGGAAGTTCCTATTGTGAGGTGAGTTTCAACAGAGGAAGGGGACAGCAATTCCACACAAGAGCATGAGACATCAAACACTTATGAAAGTACAAGGAACATACAGGTTATAGAATAACTTCTAACTAGCTCACAGGGAACCATAGTAGAAGCAAAAAGGTAAGAAAAGGGAAGATTGGAAATGAAAAGAGATATGGCTGGATATATTGAAGGAAGTCAGGATGTAAAGAGGATTGTTCTACTGTAGGCTTTGAACTTTGTGATATAAACAATGGAAACTAAAGATTTTAAAGAAAGAATATGCTTATCTGAGTTAGGAAATTAAAAGCAAAAAATGAGTCGGTTAAATATATGTGAAGAAGAGGTAGAAAAAGCTCTCCTGAAGTACCAACTTATCTTCATTTGTATCAAGCTGATGTAGCCCTTGTGATTCTTAATCGTTCTTTTATAAACGAAAATGTTAAATCCCTCTACATAAATTTAATAATGTATTATTGCTCTTATTATTGTTGCTGTTATTATTATTATACTTATGGAACACAATTTGAGCAAGACAAATATAGTCCTGGTCTCCACAGTCTATTTGTTTTAGGGGGTAGAGTTAAACTGTGAAGAGAGCATTATAGATTGTGATAAGGACATGCTAAATAGCCCAGTGTTCCCTGGTACTAAGTCACAAAAATTTCCAGTTGAATTCAGCACCATCATCCTCATTAAATATCTGTGGACGTTGTTGTTTTTTTTTTTTCTTTAAATAGCACAACTACATGGTCCTTTGAGTCATGACAGTTTCAGTGAGTTCAGCATTAGGGTAGCCTCAGTTCAAACTGTTATAATATCTGCAAGTTTTCTTTGTTACTCTACACATTGATAAATTACTAGAAATCATTATATTTTGCTCGAAAGGAAAAAGAATCAAGCTTTTCCCAGCTGGAGTTTTTGAAATGTGTGGGTTTACTGGTAAAAAGAAAGATGGCTGCACTAATGTTAGTAATTACAGAGAGAAAAAGGCCACTGTTGACCTAAAAATGCAACAGAATCTATTTCCTTTATAATTTTCCAGTAACTGTTTCATTTAAGTTCTAATTATTACAAAAGCTTAATATCAGAAAATTTTCCTAAGAACAGAAAAATATTAGGTCACGTCTCTACATGTGACTCTGAGCCATTTACAAACAGCTTACTTCATCCATCTTATTTGGTCTCTGTACCTCATTTGAGAATTTAATTAAATATCATACTTTAGGAAGAAGGTGAAGATCCTCAGTAGAAAACTAGCTTCACAATCTGAAGAGGTTTTAATGAGACTCTAGTTTTCCTCTGAAAATAAATCTCAATCTCGTGATTTTCAAGGATCTAACCAATGCTCTTTCACAGCAACATGCCAGGGCTGATGTAAGAAAGTGCCACCAACCCAGACGGTCAACTACAAATAATTAGTGTCACAGTTTTTGAGGCTAGAAGGGCGAGAGGAAGGTGTCAGCAGGGTTAGTTCTCTGAGGTCTGGGAAGAAGGATCGATTCCACATGCCTTTCACCCAGCTTCTCCTCATCTTCACTGAAACCTCTGGGACTCTCTCACTTGTAGATGGGCCCCACACCTCTGCCCTCACCTTCAAGTGCATGCTCCTTGCACTCTGGGTTTGTCTGGGCTCTACATTCCTGCCTTCTTAAGGATACCAGCCCTACAGAACTAGATCCCCCCTAATTACCTCATTTAAAATTGCCTCTGTAAAGGCTTTATCTCCATGTAAGATCACATCTAAAATATTGGGGGCAAAGGACATGAGCATATGAATGTTAGGGAAACACAACCCAACCCACCATTGACCTTTCTTAGATTGTAGAACAAATCCTTCATTGATACAATTTCAACATTTTTGCTAACTAAAAGCATCATTTTAATTTTTCACCCTTAGATTTTATGTGTGTGTGTGTCTGTATTAGTGCTTTTTCATTTTTCATGTAGTCTGTACATGAGCATTGGAGAAAATTTTAATTGTGAGAGTTATTTTTTATGAGGTGTGTGGCATACAATTTGGGGGTAGCTTCCTAGCCCAAAACCAACATCCCTCTCAAAGGCAGACGCTCAAGCAACCGGGGTGGATTCCAGGAGCCTTGTCCACTCTGCACACCCCTACCTCCATAACCTGGCAAATTAGGGTCATGACTAAGGCCATTATGGCATCTCTGAGGGAGCAATCCCCAAAACAGTTACCAGCCATGCTAGTATAAAGGAGGCTATTGTGATCAACAGGAGGAGATATTAGAGAAGCCCAACTTCCAGGATCACATTGAAAATTGATTTCTTTTGACTTAAGATGATCATTTTGTAAAAGATTTTTTTTATAATTTGTTTAATTATGCATGCAAGAACTGGGGAACAGGTGGGGGTGGTTAGAGGATTCACCAGACACAGAGTTGGGAGCAGAACAAGCACATCTGTGAAGTACACTGCTGAGGGGAGCAGCGAGCTAGATAGTAGAGGTCTACCGTGCCATGTGGGTCAGCTTCCTGGCCAGGGATCTAACTGGTGTCGTGGATAGCTTCACACTGCTATGATTTAACCTGTGTGCCAACCAGGGAGGGCCCAAAAGTGTAAAAGACTTTCTAGTGTATGCGACACAACTCTGTCTATGGTCTACAGCAGCTGAAGAGTTCTTTGTTATTTCTTTCCTTTTGTTGTGTATGACTCAGTGTGGATTTTGTGTTTATACAAATTTGATAAACAAATGTGTAGCTGTTACAAACTACTTTTTTGGTATGATTTCATGTTAAACTTCAAAGAAATGCTTCCTTATGTGAAGAAAAAACAAACTACAGTTAAAACAGCCTTTAATGTCTGGACTGATTCATGTCAAGGGAAGTAGGAGTTAATATTTATGAGCATGCTGTATTTACTTCAATTCCGTTTACTGGTCTATTCACCTTGCACAGACACCTACACAGTACACATTTTCCCCTAAGTGCCTAAAGTTATATAACCCTCGCCATCACTTCTATAAAAGTTAGGTTTGATGTTGACCAAAAAAAGCTGCTTTTTTTCAGTACCTAGTACATTCCAGGTGCTGTGGTAGGTATTTCACAAAGAGTACTGCACTTTTTCACAGCAACACTGCAAAGCCAGACTCTTTGTCCTCAGAGGAGGAAGATATGTTCGCAGGGTCATAACACAGGACTCAGGATGGAGCCATCAGCTCAGATCTGTCTGGGTCCCCAGCCTGTTCCACCTGCACTCTGCTCCACTGAGAAGCATTTAAAATGGGTGATTCGTTTTGACATAGTTTTGCTTTGTGAAGTTAGTCATAGAACCAATTATACATTTGTTCTTTCCTTCAACTTGACTTGGGTTTGGATGTGCACTCAAAATTTTTGAAAAGTATTTTTCATGTGAAAAGCAATGTTAGCAGAATGAGCACTGTTCAGAAATAAAATCTGAGGTCTCATGCCAATGCATCATGTGATCTTGGGAAAGTTTTCATGTGTCTGGGAAATGTTTCTCCTTTCTTGAAAAGGCAAGAACCTGGGAGCAGTGAGAGGAGGATGGAAAATGGGGAATCTAACTCTTCTAGCTCTCCTAGGTCTGTGGTCCATACCATCCACTATATATTTGTGCACGTTCTTTAAATATATTTGCTTTTAAAAAAGAATCATAAAATAGAATATGATTTCAATTTTTTAAAATGAGTTCTTCAACTGTCCACATATCCCAACAGTGAGTCAACTTCTTTCACACCTATGCAACTTAAGGGAATGAAAATAGTAATATTTGAAGGTGACAACTGAAATCTATTTGGGGCTTTGTTGACCTGTGCAAATAAATAAGTATGCATAGCTAATGATTCAAATTCTTGTCTTCAACTAGAAATGGATTTCAACATCATTCAATTCAAGGAATCAGTGTCTTAGCTTTAACTGTGAAAATGTCATTAGGTGATATGAATGGGAAAATGAAGACTGGAGTTAGTCATGTCCTTCATAGCGACTTGTCAGCCACAGCATTAGCAAAAGGTACTACAGATAAAAATATCCACTGACTTTAAAATAAGTAGGCTGTGGAATGTTTCAGACAGATATCTACTACAAAATCACCTATTGCACTGCCTTCGTGGCCCAAGTTTTAAAAAATACATAGAAGACAGGGGAGGAAAAAAAACAACAACAGAGGGGCTGTTTGAAAAGAAATACATAATGGGCCTCTCCCGCTGCCATTTTTATTGGATGGTAGATGTGGACAGTTAGACTAGCTGACCATGACTTTGCAGCCTGTTCTAAGAGTTATCACTGGAATTAATGCCTACAATGCTGGGAAGTGTTTTATACCTTCCACCCCTAACATTTTAAAGAATAAAATATTTTAATGCTTTTTTTTTTTGCTCCTGTAGCCAAAGTAAGAAAGATGAAGAATAATTCATAGATTTCAGGGCTTTAGACTCTTCAGCAAAGTTAAAAGAAAAAGGCATCTCTAGCCAGCACTTCTGCCCAGAGTAGCCACCTGCTGGGGCTGCAGTTATTTGAAAGTGCTGCCCTGGAAGACACAGTCCCCAGGTCCACGGCTTGACCAAACAGACAGTTAGAATCATGGCCCCAGATGCTTTCAGGAAGCACACATAAGTTGTCCTTTATCTCTTTCGACAGAGCTAATGAAAAGAAAGAGGATACTTATAGTTATGCCAGGCCTGGCAGGTATAAAGACTTCCCGAGAACTCACTAGCAATCTTAAGGATGACCTTGGGGTCTCCCTGCAGTTACCTCCAGCTGGCAGGTGGGACTAGGGAGACAGGTTTTCTTGTTCTTTATTAAGTACATGCTATGTTGGTACCTGAGCAGAGAGAGGAATGAAACTATCTTAATTTTGTTTGTTCTTTTTGTTTTGTTATATCTTTTTGATTTTCATTTTCTCCTAGTATCTCTTTCCTGTGTCTAAATCTTGGCCTGTCCACTTTGTGTCGGTGTTCTACACTGAACTGTGCTGGCGAGGACCAAACAACTACTCTCAAGCTGTCCCTTTCTCGTTGGCTTTCCTGATTAGCTTGTAATGAGAGCATTTTCTGATGGCAACATATAGATCTAGATGAGTAGTGATTTATTTCTCACACCAAAGGCAGGATGCTATGATCTTTATTTAAGTTTATTGATATCTGAAGGAAAAGGAAAGACCAGGAATGCTGACTCTTAATCAGCCTTAATAAGTAATCCCACCCCACCCCAAAACAGCTTTCAAACTCTCTGCTATGGCTTGATTACTCCATGACTGATCGAAAACTGAGATGATCACAAAGATATCTGTGGCAAATATGGTTTGGTGGCAAGCCCAACGTCCCATTCTCAAAGTCTTTCTTCCTGGTCTACCTTTATTATAGTAGCTGTGAAAATGAAGCACTTAACCGGCCTTCTCTGCAATGGACTGGGCCGTGTGAATTCCTGGTAAGCAAGGACTGGGAAAGCAGAC
Source organism: Condylura cristata (assembly GCF_000260355.1). Taxonomy (NCBI): domain Eukaryota; kingdom Metazoa; phylum Chordata; class Mammalia; order Eulipotyphla; family Talpidae; genus Condylura; species Condylura cristata. The sequence continues at coordinate 9,170,273 of NW_004567118.1, read as the reverse complement.
TCAGAAGACTGAAATGGGAGCAGAAAACTGATGCGGGCTTCTGGAAAATCTTGTGTTTTCCTGATGAAATGAAAAGATGAGTCTTATGCCTCTTCTATACTTCTCTTTGCTTCAGGGGCAGATGTGGTGTGTGTAACTGCTACAGTCATCTTTGAGGCAACAAACATAAAGACAAAAGCCAAATTGCTAAAGATGATGGAGGTAAAATAGAGACAAATGCTGAGTGCCTGACAGTGTTATTGAACCAGCTGAGCCAACTATTTACCTCCATACATTTTGTTGATGAAAAAAAATAGGTTTCTATTTCTTAAGCCGCCGTTTTTCTGGTTTTGTTTCTTGCAATTGAAATCATTCCAAATAATAGAAAAATTGTGTTTTCAACCTCTGACAAACCCTTTATGTGCTGTACTCCTAATATCTTGCATTTGTTCAGCATTTTCCAATTTACAAAATCATGTTGGTATATATGATCTCATTTAACCTTACAATAAGATAGTAAGGCAGGATTTGTTATCTTAGCTTTCGGGTTGTCACCACCGAAGCTTGGAAGGTTTAAATAACTTGTCTAAACTCACAGACAGAGTATGGCAGGACTCAGGGTTTGAACCCTTTGTCTCTGACTCCAATTCCCAAATGAGTCTAGTTTGAACATACTGGAACTCAAATGTGCATCTTCACATATTTATTATAATGTCAACAACCCTTAAGAGCTACCATGAATCGATCTTTAAAAGAAAACAAAAAGAAATTGGCTAAAAATTGCTGAACTCACAGCCTGAACCAAGACACAGGAGCCAAGACATGGTTACGAGTCTACTAGTTTTAAAGATGAACAGTATGAAATATGCTATTCTGAGGGTTTCACAGGCCACTGGAGAAAATAATCATGAAAGTGATGTATTCTAAATATAAAGCAGAGTACACCATAAAGGATGTATGTTCATCATACTATAGAAATAGTGATTTTTATTTGCAGGGGGAAGCTGGGTGAAGGGTAGAAAGTAGAGCATGCAAAAAATTGAGTGCATCACTAAGTAGCCCTGCATGGAAGTGTACATTTTGAAAAAAAAAATGGCAATTTATAGGACTCCAAAGCCAAAAATATCTCAAACAAAAAAGGTCTTGGAGTTTTGTCTTCATGTGGTGGTAAGATCAATAAATTTCGAACATCATCACACTATATAGAGAATTATCTTTTTGAATACTCTTCTGGCACCAAACAGTCAGCTGAAGCAGGTGGAACTGGAGACAATGGCAAGAAGGATGCTAGGGCAGTCTTCCCAGTGAGAGATAATGGGTTGGGTGGGAAGAAGCGATGGGAGGCGAGATAATCAAATGTTGCCATCTATGGATTATTGTAGAACAACTTGACATGACATTGGTAGAGGGGCTAGTGTGTGAGAAAGAAAGAAATAGGATAATCCAAAGATGTATAGCTTGGACCTGCAAGTAGGCTGTAGTGTCGTTTTTCTAAAGATGTAGAGAGGCATACCAGAAGAGATAAGTTCCACTTTACAAATATTGAGTTTGAGAGCCCTGTAGAACATTCTGATGGAGATGTTCATAAAAAAAAAAATCAGAAATAAAAAACCCATAAGTCAATAAGTAATTCTGGTCTAGGGAAATGAATTTCTGAGGCTATAGAAGTAAATAGTATCTCAGTGGGACATGTGTAGAGACTGCACAGAAGAAGAACTCTAGCTCTGGAAGAACACTGACCTTCCAAGAGTGAGCAAAGGCAAAACATCCACTAAAAAATGAACTAAGAGAAATCATGCAGGTAAAAATAAGCAAACGAATAAAAGATATTTTCAAAAAATATGTAATAGGTCTCAAGAAATTAGGGAGGAGGCAATAATAATCTTAATAATAATAGATGGCATTATTGAATACTTATTGCCCAGGTGACATTGCTTTTCATTTCTGTGCGATCATTTATCCTGAGCAGGTAAGTAATATAAGGGTGAGACATTTACAATTGGGTTTTGCCTCAAGTCAATCATTAGTGACCTCTGACTTTCAAAAGGAGTTTTAGTCAAGTAGTAAGAGTAGAAGCCAGACTGCAGCTACTGAGAAGAGAGTGGGAGGTGAGGGAATAAAAGACACTGTGAGGAGTCTATTCTTTTTAAGACTCTTAACTGACTGGAAATTGGAAGGAAACATGCTGAGGCCCCAGGGCCATTTTGTAACACAACAGATACTCTAGCTATGATGAAAGAGTGGAAAGAAGGAACAAAAGTGATATGAAGTGATGTATTGGGTCCCCTGAGGTAAACAAGATGAGATAGTTGATGGGGGAAAATAAGCCCTGAATAGTGAAAAGCACACATTTTTTCCTAGAGAGCAGAGGGAGGGCCATATGGACAAATGCAGGATTTGATGGCCAACATAAACATCCATATAACAAACTAGAATTGATAAATATCCAATGGCAGAGTTATTTGCAGCCAACTGGATGCGAGTCACTGGTCTGTGTCATTGACCTCTGTGGACACTCATCCACTTCTGGTTAGTTTGAGGATTCTCAGCTTGCGCAGCTTCATTAATTTTCATTTTTTTTAAGTTTATTGGATTTATTTATGCATATGAGAACTAGGGCCTAGGCCAGAGGTGTTGGGGGAAGGGTGTAAGGATTCAGCAGAGACAGAGTGGGGTGCATAATAGGTGGATCTACTGAAATACACTGCTCACTGCTGAGGGGAACAGCAGGTGAGACAGGAGAGGTCTGCTGTGCCGTGTGGGTCAGCTCCCTGGTCAGGGCTGAACTCTTGCTGCAGTAGCTGGGGATAGCTTGATAGTGTTGAAACTTTTAGCCCCTGTACCAACAGGGAGGCCTAGCTTTCATTATTTTCTTATATCAAGCTGATTTGTTAACTGTAGATAATACTAAAATTCTCTTTCTACAAGTGTTCAATTTTCAGATTTTAAGGAGCACCATCTTAAATTGAGCTCCCCTTGAGATTTGAATTGTAGTGCAAGTGATTTATTTTAGAAAGTGATTCTAGGAAGCCAGAGGAGGGAAGTAAGGACGTGAGAGCAGGGAGACAAGTCACTGAATAAGGGAGTTCCTGCTGTGGATCATTGAGCTTTCTCTGGAGAACTCCAGGAGATAGTACCATGCAAAACAGGCCTCAGAACTGTCTCTTCCCCTAAGAGGGAGAAGCTTCCTTGGAATACTTATCAACCAATAACCGTTAGTCATCGATAAGAGCTCCCAGGCTTGTATATAGCAGACTTGTAGCTAATTAACATTCTGTCCCTGCTCCTGGACTGAAGCATATTCCTATAGACAAAGAAAGTTTCAGCCAGAATCAGCCATGTCAGCCGTGAGGAAGCTGATGTAATAGGTGCCAGACACCAACAGTGTTTACTACAGGCTTCATAGTTTGGATTTCTTAATTGCTGTTTGTGCTTATATTTTAAACAGCACATGTCTGTGAAAATACTAGAAAGGTCTGTGCATCCTGAAAGGTAAGACTGAACTTTTTGTATATTATGCATAGTGCTGGTTGTAGACTCTTAGTTTGGGGGTGATGGATTGGGTGAAAGAACACTGTAATCCCCTCTAGTTTTCAACTGTAAGGGGAGAAATCCTAGGCAGGATACTATGAGAAAGATTCCCATTATTCGTCACTGAACTTTCTTCACAAATGACAAGTCAGCAGCAACCTGGAGTCACAATAGACACACAAAAAATGTAGCAGACCTGTAGTTAAAAAAATATATAAATTCAAATCCTGGTGTTGTTGCCTCTTACTATGTAGACTTGGACCAATTGAAATGTCAGTTTCCTCATCGGTAAACAAGGATTATATTTCCTGTTCCATCTATTGTGTCAAGTTGTTTTTAAAATCCAGCCAAAACATGCACATGAACATGATTTTAAACTTTGCCATGTTATAAATATTACTCATTAGCATTATTGCAAGAGGTGATCTCTTTCCCTCATTCATTGCTTAACCACTATTCCTCATTTCTCACACCTAACTTTTCCCTGATCCCTCCATCTGTGTGTGTATGTATGTGTGTGGTGTGTGTAGAAGTTGTGAATCTACCATGGCCTATTGATTTATGATTCCTTCACTTCATGCAATATTTCCCTTCTTATATTTGTATACTGTCTTGTTTCCTATCAAACATTTACCAGTCATGCGAATAAGGATAAATCCATTCAAGAAGTAGCTGTGGAGAGTTTACCAAGTGTCAGGCACTACACTGGAGGCTGTGCACCAGTGCACCGATGTAAGCACATATGAAAGACAAAAATAATCTTGAGGAAATTATAAGCTCAAGACGGAAATGATAAAATTCAGTCAGTAAGTCAGAGAGAGATGATTTCTAATATGTGGTTTAAAGAAGGTGTAGGGCTCCCCAGCAGCATTTCAGTGAGAGGCATGGAAGCATCAACACAGCATTACTACATTAGAGGTTGAGAACAGTCCTGTGTTCATTGTAAATAATTTAAGCTTGATTCTTTAGGCAATAGGGAGCCATAGAAGGGGGGGGGCGGCAAATGATGAGCGTATATGTATATATTTAAAAGATCACTTTGGCAACTATGTGCAGTAGTTTAGATAGCTTTTCAGCAAACAAGGTAGGAACTGGAGACAGGAAGACTAGTTAAGATGTTATATAAAGCAGCTACCTTTTGATTGGGATGGTGAGGATTGTAAAGAATATAGGAAAATGGGAGGAGGGAAACAATATTCAGCTCTAAGGTAGGATGAGAAATCAAGAACTCCAAAATGCAGTGAAGGTTCAGGATCCAGTTTATGACTTGAGAACAGGGACAGGGCTTCAAGTAGCCTTTGGGGCAAAATGAAGCCTGTACATAACACTTAAACACACCCAAACAAGCTCCCTGATTCAGCTCATATTAAGCACACTTACTCTTGAAAGGTTAGTGATCTTGGCTTTTGCTGAAGTGTTCCTCCTCCGCACTTTGTTTTAATATTGCGCTGACAAATTGCCTTCACTTTGAGGATTTATCTCCCTTCAGCTGTAGCTCACCAAATCCTAGTTGTAAAGTCATAATACTTCAAGGGAGTGATTAGTGATAATGGGTTGGGGAAGTGGGGAGAGGGCTGCATGCAATGCCATTTTTTAAGAAGAGGAAGCATCCCCAGAGCCAGCTAAAAACATCTGCAACTCAGGTCTTCAAGGTGTCATCAGCCCTCCCTCCAATGGGCCCTCTCATACACCACAAGGTTAAAATCCACACTTGAGACACGACTGGGTAATCACATAGCCCAAAGGTCCTCTCTTAGCGCTTGCTCTTGAATGATCCTCAGAGAACACGGATTCAGTGAGAGCCTAAAAAGGGAAAACTGCCTGCTAATTCAGCGCTGGGTGGCCAAGGATCTTGTATTGTCAGCTGCTAGACTCTTGTCACTAAGAAATGAACAAAGCAGCTTCAGAGTCGGGCAGGCAGCCCCTGGGGTAGTCTGACTCCTAGGAAAAAATAGTCTGCCCTAATTTGGGCCCTACTCGTGAACTCCCCTGGCAACTGCGTCTCCAAGGTATTTCTGTACTCTAGCAGGCACAGGCTTTTCTAATTCATTGAAGGAGTCTACACCTGATGTGGGCACAGCAAATGGGCTGGCGAGAGGCTTAGCAAGGTGGTGGCATGAACAAGCCCTCTGTTAGCGTTAGTTGTTCTTGTGGGAGGGGTGTGGGTTCTCCTCAGTGGAAGGGAAGGCAAATTCATCCATTACTTTTTTTTTTTTTCTTTTTTAGCAAACATCAACTGAGAGGCCTGGGGTAGAGCAATATTTCCTCACTTTTCTCATTAAATGATCCATCAGTTTAGACAGTGGGTATCCGGGAGTTCCTTGAATGGCTGCTTCCTCTCATTCTTTCTCCTTCTAATCACTTCCTCTCCTACCCCTCCAGTGTCACCCAGGGATCAGAGATTCATTCTGGAGAAGTAACATCTCCTTCTAACCTCCAGATAGGGAGCCTCACTCCTCTTGCTAAAGAGGGAACCTTGTTCATGATAAACAACATCTTTCTCCATGGTATTGCCTACCTTGCAGGGCATAACTTCCATGTATTTTACAAAAACTGCAAATGTTTTATCACTTTTTTTTTCTTTTCCTTTTATCTAACAATATTTTTATCCACATTTTGGAAAGATATTTTACTGGGCACGAAATTTCTTTTGAAGAAATTTTTCACTCACATATAAACACTAGAAATTGAAACATCCCTGTGTTTTTATGTAATAAAATATTTTTTCTCCAGTGAATAATTCAAAATCTGTTTTGTTGTGGTAAAAGCTAGTTAGAGTAGAAAATAGTTTTCATTTCTAAATGGAAATGAAAGCAAGAAAAAACTATTAAAGTGTACTACCATCCAATAGGCAGTATCAGAAAATGGTGGCAATGATTTTGATAAGGTGAGGAGAATTGGTTTACAGCATCTTAAATCCAGGCACTAGGGGAGATGCAAAAAAAAAACAAATTAACCTCCCTATCTGGAAGTTAGAAGGAGATCTGTTACTTCTCCAGAATGAATCTCTGATCCCTGGGTGACACTGGAGGGGTAGGAGAGGGAGTGATCAGAAGGAGAAAGAATGAGAGGAAGCAGCAATTCAATTAGGAACCAGACCCTTATAAAACAAATGGAAAAGTTGGGTCAGAACTGGAAGCAGTATGTAGTCAAAGCAGAACCAAAAAGTGAAGGCAGGTAGCGCCTCTACCACCCTAGCAGGAACCAGAATTAGCTTCAGAGTCCAGGGCAACCTAGGCTGCAGGCCAGATTAAGGGGTAATAGCCCCCCCCCCCCCGCCCCCAGCAGAGAAGCGGATGTTCCTATCAACTATTCCCAGTAATCCATTATTCACATTTAATTTCAGGGAGGAAAACAATCATCAAAAACAATGAAAACTAAAACCTCTTAGGTTCTGAATGTTGCAATAGCAAGGGTGCTTTTTAAACATTTCTTGGAGGTAGGTGATTGTTATTTTAACTCTCAATCAAGCCTTTAAACCTGCTTTCTAAGATCTAGCCTGGTTTTAGAGAGGGACAAAGGTGAATTCTCAAATGAGACAATAGATATTTGAAGCAAGACATATTTTCTGTTTTCCATTTCTAGTATAATATCTGTTTATAGTTAGAGGTAACATGATGGCACAAACCTCCTAATTATATTGTTTGGACGTGCTCTATTTTTCTTCTTTATTTTTCAGAGAAGAGTTAGTCATTAATGCATTATTTGTCTCTGTTCACATCACTGTAGAACTTTATCCACAAAGTTAGTGGACACTTCGCTCTCTAACTTGTCTTACATCTAACGTCAGAGGAAATGGAGGTGGTGGGTATATCCACATGGTAGCTTCTCTTTCCTAGTCATATAGTCTGTATTGTCTTTTCCACATAACGGCTAGTATCAGAAAAATGGTGGCAATGATTTTAGAACCATAACTCCTCACCAGGGGCAGAGTTACCCTCCGTGAGACAGTGAGGCAGTGGGTCATGTCTGGAGTGACTGGATTGTCACAGAGGACACTGGGGGTGATACTGGCCTCTAAGAGTCACAGATGCTGTTAAACATCCCACAGTTCACAGTTCACAGGACACTCTCCACAATAGAGGACTGCCCAGCCCTTAACCATCAAGATGTTTATATGGTGAAATCCTGCTTCAAAACACACTAGTTAGATCATGTCACTCCTCTGCCACTCTTCAGTGGCTTTTTATCACGTTGAGAAGGAAATTCAACTCGTTTTGGAATGTGCATGTGTATAAATAAATAAGCAAAAACTAACAATAAACAAGAAAAGGCATAAATAAATAAATGAGACTTGTTGCCATCCTCCAAGATCTTGTTGAAAAAGATCTTAAGTTGAACCAAAAATAATCAGAGTAAGCATCTGATGATTTAGAGACAATTCCTACCTAAAAGCTGTAGTCTTCATAGACATGTTGGAGATGGAGGAAGCACATTTCAGGTAGAACCTAATATACCTGATTAGTATATTAGGAGCAAAAGCAGGAAAATGAAAAGCATGCAAGAGCATACCAGCTAGCAATCACACAGGCTTCAGATCCAGAGGACAGGAAAAGAATGGAAAGTCAGATGGATTTACTGTGTAGGATTCTGAATGTCAAAATGAGGTTTTGAGAGAGATGAAAAAACATTAAAGATTTTCAGGCCAGGAAACACATTGAAATTTGTTTTCTGGTAACACAGTACAACGTGCACTATAGAAGATCTAGAGAAAGAGATTATGAGACTGTTAAAATAGTTTGATCTGAATTAGAGAGAAGCCAGTAAAGAATGGCAGCAAAATCTCCTTAATTTGTGGCAGTTTTAAAATTCATCCAGTAATTATTAGGAAGTGCCTAGTAGGCCAGAACAAAAACTTGATGCTGAAAGTATAAAAAGAAATATATCAAATTTCCTAAAACTATTAGTTCAGTGAACATCAAATATCCGTTTATCATTAAATATTTCAATGACAAATATATGTGTATAGCAATATTCTAAATGTTTACCATTCAGCAAAGAACAAAAAACAGGAAAAGTCTTCTCATGAAATTTATTTTCTGGTAGAAAAGGTAGACAGTAACTAAACAGGTAATGAACAAACAAAAGAACACAAATACTTAGTTCTGTAATTTAATAAATACTTATTATAACCCTAGCATACACTCAGTATTCTTGGAGAAAAAACAAGATTGTATCAGATGCATTGTCTTACCTAAATCAAGGGATTACGGTCTTGCTGGCAGGAAGAGATGAATACACAAGACACCAAAAAAACTACACCAAACAGCTTAAAAGTATCAAACATTGTACATAACATATGCTCTTTAACTTATTTGACCCTCACAACAACTCATCATGGCAGGAATGTTGAAGTCTCTATTAAAGAGGAAGAAACAGAACCTGAATAATATCCTAACCTAATGTCCTAGGCCCCAAACATTGCAAGACAGAATTTACAATCAGCAGGACTTACAATTACCTCCATAACCATCAAGCCACCTCCCTGCCCGCCTACCAGGCATAGATTGATATCTCCTACCAGCTGTGACATCCAGAGGTACATGCACTAGGAGCATTTATTTGCTCATTCAATTTTATTTTAACCAGTAATTCAGATGTGATCTAATACCACGGGGCCATCCTTAATGCATTACCTAGTGTGGGATCCTAACACAAGACTCTTACAGCCACAAGGGTCTACTTGAGAATCTGCCATGTAGGAAATGGCTTCTAGAAATTTATTTTAAAGCCTGTGTATCTTTCAGAGGCATCACCAATTGGTAGCATGATAGTGTAGAAGAGTGGGGTGGAGCTATGTAATACACATCACTTAGAATTTGGAGTCAGGTCTTTAGTTCCAACTATGTAAAAGGTCTTGGGTAAAATGCAAGCATCCTGTAAACTGCATCCTCTGGCAGGTGTTTTACCTTGAATGTCTTCCCTTGTAGGATTAGAAACCAATGAAACTTCTTTTATTTGAGAGCAACTAGACTATATTGGTAGGCAGCTACACTGATCCTCAAATATTCCTGTAGCTAAATTTCAGTCTTCAGCACATTTCTCAGACTTCACTAGCTCCAAAATAATAGTTTAGGTAACCAGAAAATGTCCTCACTCAAAACACCTAGAAAGTCTAGGTAGATACATTAAACATTCTCTGAACTCATAGTTAACATTTTAAGAAAGCAAGAAATTCTCAGGACTCAGACATAAAGAGAATACTGAAACTACAAATGTAAGTATGTGAGAAGAAATTGCATGTTCCCAAGGAATGCTGTCAGTTTCATGGATCTGTGTTTTATATTCTTTTATTACCATGGTTAATGAAATCTTGTGCCAGGGGGGAACAGGGCCACGAAATTGACTCTTACATAAAGCTGAGATCCTTGACAGATTAGTAAGAAATATCAAAAAGACTGTCTGCACCTTCTCAGGTATTTGAATACGAAAACAAATTTCCCTTAAAAAATCATAATTATGCAATGATCACACATGGATTCAGGTCAAATCCATGATACCAGCATGAAAGCAATATTTTAAAAAACCCCAATTCATACACCTCAATGAAAAGCAATGAAAGCAATATTTTAAAAAACCCCAATTCATACACCTCAATGCTCTGTGGAGAAGAAAATTCAGAAATTCAAAACCACCTTAGAAAAACATGCCTGTAGCCAGGTCATATTGGAGTTCACTCAGAAAGCCAGTCTAAAGGCACTTTCAATTCCAAAAATACAAAGGACAGAGAAACAACCCACTGTGAACAAGAGTCAGTATACACACATTCACACTCACGCATGCATGCAGAAGTAGGTTACCAAGAAAATCAGATTGTAGAATCATCTGAAATTATAATTTATTGCATTGTAATTGATTAGTCATATAAAAGAAGAAATTAGGACATAAAAGTAGTTCATGAATAAGAGATATATTTGAGAAATCAGAACATAGCACTTTCAGAATTTTTTAAAATGTTGTTATTTAAATTTAAAATTCAACAAATAGGCTAAAGGACAATTTGGACATATTTGCAGAGAACCAGAAACACATAACAAAACTACACAGAAAACATAACAGGCAAAAAAAAAAAAAAGTGAAAATTAAGAGTCATGGAGGCTAAGTTTATTATGAATCTGGTAGGATTTCCAGAGAAATAGGTACTTGTGACCTTGGATTTAGTCCATGGTAGATATGACATCAAAAAGAAAAAAGAGATAAATTGCATTTTACCAAACCGAAAACTTTTGTACAGCAAAGGATACAATTAGAAAAGTTAAAAGCACTCACAAAATGAAAGAAAATATTGGCAAATCATATATCTGATCAGGATCTAATACCCAAAATATATAAATAATCCTCACAACTCAACAATAAAAAGACAACCCAATTTAAAAATGGATTTAAATAGATGTTTCTCCAAAGACGGTCTAGAAAAGGCAAATAAGTACATGAAAAATGTTCAGCATCATTATTTATTGGATAAATGCAAACTGATATCATGATATGCTACTTCATACTTTCTAGAATAGTTTTAACTTTAAAAAATGGAAAATTAGGGACCTCCCTGGTGGTACAAGAGGTTAAGATACAGCATTATGAAGCTATCTGCAGCCACTACAGCATGAGTTCAATCCCTGGCCAGAGAGCTAACCCACATGGTGCAGAAGACCTCCCCTGCTCCTCCCCTCAGTTTTGTATTTCAGTAGATCAGCCTGTTGTGCTCCCCACTTTGTCTCTGGTGAATCCTCTCACCTCCCATACCTTTGGCCTCTACCCCAGTTCTTGTGTGCATAAATAAATATATCTTTAAAAAAGTGGAAAATAATAGTTAGATGAAGATCTCGAAAAATTGTGACTCTTACATATTTTGGTGAGAATTTTAAATGCAGTCGCTTTTAAAAACAGTTTGACGGTTCCTGAAAAATGTTAAACAGAGTCACTCTATTATGCTGCAATCACACCTCTAGGTCTCACAAGAAATATTGCAAAATTCATTTCTTATTTTTTTAAGATTTATTTATTTATGCATACAGATGGGGCATAAGCCAGAGGTGGCAGAGGCGGTTGGAGGATTCACCAGAAACAGAGTAGGGAGCAGAACAGGTAGGTCTACTGAAATGCACTGGTGAGGAGAGCAGCAGGCGTGTCAGTAGAGGTCTGCCACACCGGGAATCAAACTCATGCTGCAGTGGCTGCTATAGCTTCATAGTGTTGTGCTTTAGCTCCCTGCACCACCAGGGAGGACCCAGGAAAAGTCATTTCTAAGCAAAGCTTGCACGCAAATGCTCATAGCAGCATTACTCAGACTGACAAAAAAATGGTAACAACCTTAATACCCATCAACTAATGAATGGATGCACAATGTGGTAGGTCCACACAGTGAAATATTATTCAGCCACGAAAGGAATCAAGTCCTGATCCTTGCTGCAACATGGATTAGCAATGAAATATTATGCTCAGAAGCTAGAAAACCAATGCAATATCACATATGATACCAGGTACATGAAATACACACAGTCGGCACAGAAACACAGGGAAAGGATGAGTGTCTGCCAGGGGCTGGAAGAAGAAGGGATGGGGATGAGTAGAGGACAAGGAACTTCCTCGGATGATAAAAACAGATTGTGGTGATAGTTGCACAACTTTGTGAGTGAATATGCTGAAAACCACTGAGTTGCATATTCTAAAAGAGCAGAAATTTTATGGTAAGCGAATGACATCTCAAGGGAAAAGAAGGCAGGAACCTATGGGAAGCAAGTCCCACTGCATAATTCACCAAGTCTCTGCTCCCATCACATCCATGAATTTCAGAGCAAGTCCCTGGGTGCATTCCAGAGTCCAGAGGCAGGGGATCAAACTGGGGAATCAGTGAATTTTTGCTGGTCAATAATTGGATGGACTCCAAATTATAATTTAAATTTATGTACATAAAATTATGGAGGAATGAAAATTATGGACAAAATAAACACTTAAGTGACTTAAAACAGTATAAAGTCATTTTATAGGAGGGTAAATAAAACCTTTAACATTAGACTTAGGGCCCTCCTGGTGGCACAAGGGGTTAAGTGTCAGCACAAGCAAACTAGCCACAGCCAAGGCAGCCCCCCCTCCCTGGTGACCCCCCTCCCAGCCCCGGAGGTGACCCACATGGCACAGCAGACCTCTCCTATCTTACCCACTGCTCCCCTCAGCAGTGCATTTCTGTAGATCTGCCGGTTCTACTCCCCACTCCGTCTCTGGTGAATCCTCTGACCCCTTACACCTCTGGCCTGTACCCCAGTTCTTGTATGCATAATTAACTAAATCTTTAAAAAAAAATTAGACTTAGACAAGAAGCTGGTAACCTAGCAACATGCACACACTCACACACCCATGCACACAGACACACAAACACCAAAACACTAGAAAATGAAAAGAGAACAAACATTACTTAATTGATTCAATCAGATGAAAAACAACAAAGAAGTAAAGAAAACACCTAGGGAAGAGAAGCACAAAATGGCTAGAAATAATCCCAAATGTATGAGTAGTCAGATAAATGGAAACGGCACCCAACTGTCAGGGCAAAGGAATTTAAATGATAAGACATTTATACGCTACCTACACATGAGAAGAAAGGAGATTATCTACCTCATGGCTAGCAGGATATACAGAGCCACTTTCCCTCCTTAAAGTCTGTCTGATGCTAGCACATTGTATCAGTGTATGAAAGCACTGTCAGCCTCAGACCAATTTTGCACATGCGTCCTCACACCACCCCCACATTGTAGGGGTCATCTAATGAAATTTAATTTTAAGAGGGAAAAATGAGATGCATAGGAACATACACGTTTCCCCTAGTGAATGTTGCCAAAAGCTGGAACACAAAACACGCTGAACCTCCATATGAAGATGCAGCTGGGACAGAGCATGCGACAAGAAGCAAAGCAGAGGTCTCTCTGTCCCCAGCCTGTTATTTTCAATGATCCTGAAGCATAGCCCAACATGGAAGGCAATTGAAATGAGCACTAGAAAAGTAGGCAGAGAACTGCATGGAGGCCAGTTGTTTCAAACCACAATTCCCACATTAGGTTCTGGACTCAAAGACTATTGCTCACCATGCTCTCTGGTTTGAATGAAGCAAAAGACACATATCCTGTAAATATTTAACAGAATTGCACTGAAAGAGTAAGTACAATGCAAGTCTGTTTGACCATTGTAATTACTTAATCCCTAGGAAAATGCCCAAGTCTCTGAATTCTCATTCAGTCATACAAGGGGCTAAAGAGCCCAACTTCCACACAGAAAAGGAATTCTAAGCAACTGACACCTTCAGATCAGACAATGGAGGGTAATTTTAACAGGAAGAGAAGAGAATATAAGGCAACCAGTGACTGATCTAAAAAATCCCTCCTCTATCAGATACCAACATTCTTGCCTTCTGAGCCTCTGGACATGAGGATCACCATGTTTCTGTGACCAGGGCAGGTTATTCACCACTATCTCTTTCAGAGTGGAGTTTCTATCAACTACACCCCACAGTGTGTTGGATGATTTAGTTGTGAATAAATTTACAAGCTCTAGACATAAGTCAAACGATAAGGCAATGGCATATCTCAAAGTGACCAAGAAAATAATCTACCAGCTAAAGAGGAATCTGGGAATTGGGCTTTGTCCCTTTTCAGTGAATTTCAGGTTGGGAAGCAGGAGCATGGCCTCTGTTGAACAGCCAGGGATGTCCTTTCTAGGAGTCTGTCCATATCAACATAATATCCACGTCCACTTCCATATGAATTTCCTTTTGGAAACTACCCACCTGCCTTCACTCCCATGGACTTTCTTGTAAGGGATGCTGAAAAGCTTGAAACAATCAATCCCCCACTAGATATCCTGAAGGGATTTTATCATGATGGAGAAAGGGAATATTAAACTATTTTTCTCCTAGAGTGGATATAGACAACCAAGTATATGTTTATTTCATAAAATTACTTAGTGGTTATCATTTTGTTCCATGTTCTATATATAGTTTAGAGAAATTATTTTTATTAATTTGTATACAAGATACATAAAGACTATTTCTTGAGCTCAATGTGTGGCTCCGTCTGTAACACAGAAAACAGCAGTGAGTAATTCAAGGACACCTATCAGTAATATGTATTGGGGAGAGGAAATTGGCCATGGAAGTTGAGGGAAAAGATATGGCTTGGAAGGCAACATTGGTCCAAATACATTCTACTCTAGTTCTGAAAATCAGTCAGTTCATGGAAATGAAGTTTTTTAAGTAAGGATTTGTATTATTTTTTTAATCTGCTTAAGTCAAGGATAGGTGCTGTGTTCCCTCTGTGACACTAGATAGGACCAATGCTTTCTATTAAGCTCTGGGGATTCTGAAAATCCACCTTATGGGCTTCCCTCCAAACCACAGCCCCAAGGGTAAGTTGGTGACTCCAGCAAGCCTCCAGTTACCCCATTCCACAAGGTCATTCTTAGTGCCTCTTGCCTCTCAGTCTTTCCAGAAACAGGGAAGGAGCAGATGTGATGATGAATACAATTCGTTGTAACCTATCATCTCCCCAAAGAGTTTCCTCATGAGAAAAACTTGATGGTTACAGATGAAGATGATGACATTGGCAAGAAGAAGAAAGTTGGGTGTCCCTTCTGTACCAACACTTTAGACAGTATAGAAATCCATTCCATGGTGAATCTGAAAGGTGGGAATATTATGACCATCTTCCCTAGAAAAGAAAAAAAAAAAAACAAAGCTAAGCAACTGGCCCAAAGTCACACTGTTGACCTAATCTGAGATCAGAGGCCCCAGTATTGGCCACTTTATTACTTGAAAAAAGTGCTCCTCCAGAACTCCTCGCTTCACCCCCAGAAGAGGTCTTACTCAGGTCTCACTCTCTCTTCAGCATCCAGCTTCATATTCACTGTTTGTATTTACTTATGAAGGGCTTTGCTCTAGTGATTAAGGACCTAAAGCAGATAATTACCTGTGATTTGCAAGCAATGCAGTGGCTGGTATTTCTCAGAATAGTATTGCCATATAAATATTACCTGTGTGCTGTGTCAGCTTATTGCCCACCTTGAGAGCAATCTTTCCGTTAGTTTTATGGCACATTAAGTCTCCGTTTGGAATGAATTGGGTTTGTACAAGCGGGATTGGCTACATCAGAATAAAAGAGTAAACAGCTGGATGGCTGGAAAGCTATAAAACAGAGGCATTAGGGAAGGGGAGCAGGGGGGCTCAAGGGAGGGGAAGCGCTTAAAGGAGAGGCTTAAAATGATAAAATAATAGCAATGGGGTGACAATCTGAGAAGATGATACTTAATGAGAGTATGACTGTTGCCAACACAGTGAGTCTGAAGATGAACTAACACTTAGCTCTACAGGAAGAAAATTATGTAGAAAAGTGAGAAGGGCAAGAGAAATGTTAAAATTTATTAAATGTGTTTCTCCTGTACATTTAAGTCAGTGAGGGCCCAACTGGACACCCCTTGAAGTCTCCCACCTTTTCTCCCACACCCATCAGTGCCAGCATTGGTATCAAGGAACAGCAAAGAATAAAGGAATGAGGAAGGACTTAAATATCAGAGGTTGAACACCTACCATACCCCATCAGGGCTAATGGGTATGCTTTCTCTGCAAGCATTTAATTATGTAAAGCCAGGAAGCATCTCTTGTATCTTGGTATAATGGGTTCAAGTATGAATTTCTTAATCAGCAGTTATTTATTCAAAATAAAAGAAAGTAAACATACTAAGCAGTAAGTCTTTCTAAAAAAGAACCAATACAATTAGATTTTTTGGGCATGAGTTTTCATAGAAGACATAGACATTCAAATGCAATTTCCTTGACTAATTACAGAGTTCTGGGAGCACAGAATTCGGTCAGCGTCCCTAGTGAAATAATATATGTTGAGGGCCCTCCCTGATGGTGCAGCGGGTTAAAGCACTGCACTGAGAAGCTAAAGCCACTTCTGCATGAGTTCAATCCCTGCCTGCCCCAGAGGTGACCACGTGGCGTGGCAGACCTCTCCTGGCCCGCCTGCTGCTCCCCTCAGCAGTGTACTTCCTTGATCTGCCTGTTCTGCTCCCCGCTCTGTCTCTGGTGAAGCCTCTCGCCGCCCCTGAGCCTCTGGTCTGTACCCCAGTTCTGTATGTACAAATAAATAAATCTTAAAAAAAATAATAATAATAATCTATGTTGAGATTGATTTGTTATATTTATGAAATCATCATAATAAGTAAAATCCCTTTTTAAAAAGGGATTTATTTATTTATGCATACAGAACTGGGGTACAGGCTAGAAGTGCAGGGGCAGTGAGAGGATTCACCAGAGACAGAGTGGGGAGCAGAATAAGCAGACTGATGAAGTACACTGAGGGAGCAGTGGGCAAGACAGGAGAGGTCTGCTGTGCTATGTTGGTCACACACCCCCTTCCCCCCACCCCCAGGGATAGAACTCAGCGCTGAAGTTAACTTCCTAGTGCTTTAACCTGTTGTACCACAGAGAGGACCCACTATGCATGGAAGAATCTCTGTGCTGTGTCATTCAGTGAAAAAACAAAAATTTGAGATGGGGAAAGTGTTTAAAAAGAATATGCAAATTTTATATGCTGGGTTTACTTTTAAAAAGTTAACAAATTTTTAAAATGAAAATGAAAACCTCTGAGAAAAAGAGTGGAAGGGACAGAGGTAAAAGTTAGAAATCTCTAAATATACTTTATTTTACATGTTTGATCTTGGAATCAAATACAGAACCCAGCTTTGTATTGAGTTGGTAGCATAGTCAGACACAAAAGAGTTCTTTCAGACTATTTAAAACATGTTAGTATATTGTGTATCTTTAAGATAGCCCAAGGACAGTAATATTTTTTACAAATCTTAGTAACTTGTTCTTGAGGTAGTATTAGTATTAGTATTGTTGTTAAGAAGCTGTTATGAATTTTGGAATTGAAAAAATTCCAAATTATGTTGGTGGTATTGGTAATCAACTTTTTGGACATAAGAGAATATAGAAAAAATTAAGATTGATAATAGTAAGGCTTAATAGTCCTAAAATTTAACTAAAAGCATGAAAGTATATGTGCTCTATCTTTAAATATAAATAAGTAAAAATGTACGTATACATCATACCTATGTGCATACATACACACATCGATGTACGACTACACTGACATATACACACATATCCCGCCAGTCTGTCCACCAGAAAAGCCTGGACATAAAGGCCAATCCAAAACAGTGAGCTCTCTAGTACCCAGATTATGGTCTTAATTAAATATTGTGGCCCTTTAGGAAATTGTTGGCTGTGGCTCTTGGACAGGAGTTTTACAAGATAAGGAGCCTGTAACGGCACCTACTCAATAGCAATGACCTTATCAAAGATTTTTTTTTTTTTTTTTGCTTACTAGCATTATATTGCCTGTTAAATTACTAACATATTCTGGAAGCAAATAATTTTTTTTTATTAATCACTGTTTTTTGTTTATAGGAATTTTTCTTCCTACTAGTGTCACACACGTTATGACTTTACGGTAGGTAAATACACATGTGATCATATTCGGAGGGAGGGAAAACAAACTCTGAGAAAGTCCACTTTGATAAATAAAAGCTACCATTTACATCTAACACAGAGTCTTCTAAAATCTGCTCTCATTTAAAGTTGCTGTCACATGCTATTGATTAATTTGAAGTCTTGGAGACTCATGGCTTTTATTTAACTTTGGTTTGAAACGAACAGTATTTTTAGTTTGTCTTTGTTTTGCTCAATTCTAATCTCTGTTTTTCACTACTAAATTAACCAAACAGAGTAATTTTTATGCTTTTACTAAAATCAATAAGAGGTTTATGTTGCCTTTAATTGAAATTAAATATAGAAGAAACTAGATTAAATCAGCTACTGAAAGTCTTTCAATTATACAATTTATGTGTATCAAAACCTTTCACAATTAAAAAAAAATCCCTTCTTAAAGGTTACATGTTTACACTTAAAAATTACTTGTTTACACATCTGATGCTTTAGTAATTGGAATCTAAATATTCATAATTGTTATTTTTGATTGGATCCTGTGGTTTTAGGAGTATAACATAACAAGTTATTTCCCCCCACTTAATGTTTCTTACCTTGAATTCTATGGAGCTGCAATAAAGTCTTTGAGCTTTGCCCTCATTCCCTGGTGCATTTCTCTAAGCAGCATACCATTAAACTTTGCACTTTATCTAGTCAGCAAGTTTGAGGATGGGAACGCTTCACCTCTGTCTATAGGATTTCAGCAGGGATAAGCCCCTAAATCAGAAAAACCTTTGTTTTCTACTCAGCTATGCTATAGAAACAAAGAAAAGCCTGGCTACTCTGTTGTCTTTTAAAAGATGGCTGCTCAAATTATGAGTTTTGGATCACTTGCATCAGAATCACCTGGGCTACTTGGTAAACAGGTAAACTGGGCTGCCCCTGAGATCAGAGTCTGACTCTCTGGGGCTGGAGTCCTGGCACCTGCATCATCCGTACATTCTACAGGTGATTCCTATGGTCCTTTGAGCTTAGGAGACACTGACCAAATGGATAATGACAAAGCATCATGAAAACAAATTAACTCTTTATCTATCTGAATGATTTTAAAAGGAATGATACCAAGTAAGTGTTTTCTCTGGGCAGGAAGAATTAAAAGCATTCATAAGAAAAATGTGAGAAGATCCAAGAGTTATTTTCCTATTTTTCTCTTCCTTAACTCAGAGTAATGGAAGAAAGTGACGTAGTGCTCACAGCTTCCCTCCCTCCTATTCTAATTTTCTTCATTCATTGACCAAACGTTTCTCATTTCTGCCATCATTAGCCATTGCTGCTTTCCCATTTGTATTTCAAGATCCTGGGCTATAGGATCTTTTGTATACATACACCAAGACTCTTTTTCAGATATTTTCTTTTTGTAAAAGTGAGAAAACATGTATTTGAAATGATAACAGTGTGTTAACATGCTCTGATTACACAATCAAGGTTCCCTCTTTTTGATTCCTATGCAACAGAGTTCCAATTTATCAGGCCAAATATCTCAGTACTTTTGCTGTCAATCAGTGAAGCTATAATATATAATTCAATCATCACACATTTCTTTTCCCACTGAACAAACATTTACTGACTTTTTAGATTAATATTTTGATGGCAGGAACTTTGAAACATTGTCAAACTCATAGTGCTATATAATAACTAGACCGAGCCTCTTCTCTGCCCAAGGCAGTAATGAGGCAAATTTCTGTTTATTCACTCTGTGTTATTAGGCCAGGTCATCAAAATGAGACTCTGTATGTTTAAATGACATCTCAATTCACTGGGTACATTCCTAATGAAATTCTGTACACTTACCCTTGGGAAACACTTGCCTTACGGGCCCCTGTGAAACAGTCTCCAGTAATGCCACTAATGGGTTCAAAATATCTATTAGGAAATAAAGGTTGTGTTTACTCCTTAGAGAGTTTACACAAATGAAGTGAATGGACTTTTAGAGAATAGCTAGTTTATTCTTTACTTTTTTACATATAGGGAAACTGAGGCACCCAGATGGGAAATCTCACACTCAAGGGCAAATTATAAGTGACAAGCCTCAGAAAAGGATGATTTTTCAGTCCGGTCTTGTACTGGACATGCCAGAGAGATGTGTCAGAATACTATTTTCACAGAGAAGTAAAACTTTTCCTAGGTCCTGCAGGTTTTCTACCTGCCTGAAAAATCCAGTGTCCCCCAGTAAACTCCTTAGCTCCTTTTTTCTCCATCCCTAGAACCAACAAGATGTAGACAGACCCCTTGACATAGAGTCCAAATCCAACCACTTGCCCCAGCTCAAAGTCTGACTTGTTTTGCCTCGTCTGCAGTTGTTACTTCTCCCAAGTGATCTGCAGCTTGTCACAGCGTCCCCTGTCACCAGGTCACTTCCCTATACAGAGCCACAGCCAGTGATCTCAAAATGACGTTGCAGGCATTTGATGGAATGATTCAATATCTGTACCTATTGTAAAATGATCACCGCAAGTCTGGTTAATATCCCTCACCACACATAGCTGCAAAAATTACTTTCCTTTGATGAGAGCTATTAAGATCTGCTCTCTCAGCAATTTGAACATATACAATGCAGCACATTAACTATAGTCAACATGTTTTACGTTACAGGCCCTCCATTTATTTGTTTCACAATTGAAAGCTTGTACCTGTTGACCACCTTTTCTCCTTCATTTATTTTGCCCGCCCAACTCCTCTGGCAATCGCCAATCTGTTCTCTCTGTGTATGAACTCTGTGTGTGTGTGGGTTTTAGATGGCACATAATGTAAATGAGATCAGATGCCTGAGTAAGTGTTGTAGTCTTGGAACAAAACACTCCAATGGATTCCCCAGAATCCTTGGATTCGAATCAAAACTAGTTATCACATCCTACAAGTTTCTACAGCCTCCGATTTGTGTCTACCTCCTGACTTTATCCCTTACTACTCTTCTTCTTCATGTGACTAGAGCCACCGGCTTGCTTACAGTTTCTCAAGCATTCGTTTCTGGATCATGGCACTTTGTTACCAGCTCAGCCAAGAATGCTCTTCCTTCAGGTTCCAGTGGTTCATTCCCCTGCTTTGTCCCGGCCCCTCTGTAAATACCACATCCTTAGCAAGGTCTTTCCTGGTCCCCTGACCTCAAAGAGCTACCTCCTCCTGGTCACCCCAGAATTCTCTGTTATCTGACTCTGCTTTTATTCTATCAGTATTTTTTTTCTCTGGTATAACATTATCAAATGACATCTTAATGGTATCTTATTTATCATTCTTCAGCAGAATAGAAGCCTTATAAGAACATGAAATGTATCTATTGGGTTCAGCTTTGATGACTTACTATCAGAAAGAGTACCTGGTATGTGGCATGACATCATGAATGTTTATAAATAAATAAGTAAAATAATAAATAAGCCAGAGCACAAACACAAAATGTGGACACAGGACATGGACACACAAGGACACACATGCTCTAAACAGCCCAAACTTGCATTTAATTTTGGATAGACTTTGATAAATTGAAGGTGCCAGAGTATCCTTTTCAAAACAGAATGATGTAGAAAGAATATAATGCACATTTCTTTGAAAACCTGCTACTTGAAAATGAGCAAAGAGCACAAATAGAACCGAGATAGACTGAAATTTGGGGATACAAATTTTAGGGAGGTACCCTTTAACTCCATTTGTGAAACTGGACTTCTAAAGGCAAAACAAACATGCAATTGAATGGCCTACAATGTGGAATAGTGCATCCCCATCACTTGAAGGAGGCAGGCACGGCCTGGACAACCTTCAGTGGACAGTTTTAGAAAGGATGTTAGCATTAAATAGGAAGCTGCAGGGGGCAAAGCAGGCAATGAGCCCTCTCTGTCCCCAGGGGCTCTAATTCAGGGATTCCACACAAGCCATTACTGCTGAGAGCACTTCTGAGAGTCTTTAAAGTTGCTGTCAAAGTCTGTGATTCACTCCTTAGAAAATATTCATCAGAGACAAGTTCAAGTCCACTGAAGAAAGTGAGTGATAAAATTTGTTGGTACATTTTCTATTTTTTAAAAGAAATGGTCATGGCTGTAATATCCCCATTTTACTTTCCATGTTGATTTCAATCCATTTGCCAGTAAGAATTCCCATAGTATTTTGAAAAATGACCAACTGTTGAAAAAAATCATTTTGAGGCTCTCCCTTTGAAGATCAAAATTATTGGAACATGAAAATTCTGTTTGGTGTGAATAAGACACACAATGAAGGATAATAAAATCATCGAGGAACAACACAATCTCCCCTTGTATACTAGTCATTAACCTTTATAATATAGGCAGAGTGCTTTAACTAAATATCTCACTTTAACTCTTTCATAATTTATTTTAGAACATACCATCAGTGCCTCATTTTTCTGATGTGCAATTTGAAAGTCAGATATGTTAAGTGCCCTTGTCCGTAGTAACATAGCAAATAACAGGTTGTGAAAGATCAGGCCCCAAACTCTAGTTCATTTATTTTTATTGATTTACCATTCATTTATATAACTGCATAATTTGGGGAGTAGCAACATCTCTGATGCCAGGTTCATAATCACATTTTCACCCTTATTCTTTTACACTGCAGAATTTCAAGCCTCGCAGAAGGAACATGCAAGAAATAATTCTGGGAGGTTTACTTTTTATTTCCCCCCAAGTCACGCTATATAAGAAGTCTCTCATTCAGCCTCCTTGTTGGACTGTTCCAGCTATAAAGCACAATAAAAATGTCAAAAATTATTCTCCTCTCCTATAATGTGGGCCTTTTCTTGCCAGCGTGTAGAAAGCAATGATGGATTTTCCATACACTTTATAAATTGTCACACCCTGTTATTTTGTTTTCCAAAATCTATTTACATTCCCTGGCTTTATGTTAAGCTTGGGTTACTAACTCACACATTTATTCTAAACTTAATTGAATTTTTATTACTCAAGATAAAATTGGTGTTTTGCATTTTGCACAATATTTCTCTGCTTGGGCTTTCATAAGGTATAATTATACTTAAACTAGAGCCGGGGCAATTAATTATTACTGAGTGGTTTAAAGATATTAATGTTTATCTGTAACAACTGAGAAGCTACATTTGTTCCCCTCCATTGTCATGGCAGTGCCTGGGTTTCAAGCTTATCCCTGCCTTACTCAGTGTTTTCCAAACCCAGCATCCTACAGTACAGATGATGTAAGATTTAGAGATATTCTAAGTCAAGACTTTCCAAGCCATGTGTGAATGCACATGTGTGTATACATATATCTGTCTAGAAAACATACATATCTACACGCATACTTTGTATGCATGCAAATATACACAAGCACATACAGATGCAGTACACACATTCACACACACAGTACTTTGTACTGACACTGTCATCAGATCCACTCTGTATTGGTGTCAGTCTTTTAATTTTAAAGATTAAGGATAAAGATTTTAAGTCACCTATTGGAGATCACACAGCACAAGTGCAGAGCCGGGACTCACACCCCCTGTCTCATTGATCTGCCCACAATAATTGAGTGCCCAGAAGCTGAAAATAATGACCGCTAGATATTTAGGACTTATTTTACAGCAGATACTATGTATACGTTATCTCATTTACTCCTCAAAACAGCTTGTTGGAGTAAATACTAATCTCCTTACTACAGTAAAAAACAAAAACAGGCCCTCCCTGGTGGCGCAGCGGGTTAAAGCGCAGCACTGAGAATCTGAAGCCACTTCCGCATGAGTTCGATTCCCGCCTGCCCCGGAGGAGACCACATGGCGAGCCAGACCTCTCCTGGCCCGCCCGCTGCTTCCCTCAGCAGTGTACTTCGTCAATCTGCCTGTTCTGCTCCCCACTCTGTCTCTGGTGAAGCCTCTCACCGCCCCTGAGCCTCTGGCCTGTACCCCAGTTCTGTATAAATAAATAAATAAATCTTTAAAAAAAAAAAAAAACAAACAAATAAACAAACAAACAAAACACTGTGTCAAGAACAAAACAGAACAATTACTGTGTCAAGAACAAAACAGAACAATTGAAAAGCAGCTAAAACAATAATGCGGGCGGGGAAAAGTTAAGTAACTTGTCCATGTAACTACTAAATGACAAAGTAGTAATTTCAAGCAATGTTTTGTGATTCCTATTTCAGTTCTCCATCAAAAGTCACCTTCCTAATGTTTTTCCTTCCTAATAACCATACGTAAAAATGGTTTAGTTAGTGAGACAAATATTTGCTTGAAATTGAAATGCCTGCTTATATAATTGTTTATCCCCCTTTATATCACCTTCTAACTCCCATTCCATCCAGCAAGGAGGGACTGACTAGGATATGTGGAACCATAACTTGGTATATCCTAAACGCCTGCTATATGATATTTTAAAATTTCTGGTAGGCAAAATTCACGCACTATGTGTTGCATTTTCTAGTTAAAGTTACATATACATTTAGATTGATAATTATCAAGAATCCATAATGTATTAAAAGTTCTCATGTATATTGTTCCATGTAACAGTCTCAATAATCCTGCATGAAAGATGTTTATGAAAAAGAAATCATGGCTTAAAGCATGTACATGCGGTTTTGATATTCCACAGCGATGAATGATAGACTCAGATTCTGATTTAAATGGATCAATGAGTTGATCCATTTAAAATCCACTTTCTTGTGCTTCTTTGCCTACCATGTTTCTCCAGTGCTGAATTTGGGGTGATACCCCTCTGCCACCAAGCATTGCTCAAATTGTGGTTCGTATTAGACACCCCTCTGAGTTCTTATAATGGGCATGAAGCCTTTAAGGCAGCTGTTTGGCTTTGTTCAGATGGCCACAAGGTTAAGTCTCCAGACCAGAAGGCAGCTCTTCTCACTTCTGCATCACCCTCTGACAAGGAAATGAGGCACCATCCTCAGTACCACTGACAGTTTCTCTGTCTTGACTAGAAGAAGGGCTCATTCTATGGAGGAGCAAGACAAGGTCATGAGATGTCAGTTCGAAGGTAAGAAAGGAGACTGGTCTAGGCTGCCTAGCTCCAGAGGGTAATGAGAGAATGATATAGTTTTGGAAAACTAATATATATGAAGCTGTCAGTAAGCTATCAGAACTGCTGGTGAATCAGAGAGAAAAGTACTGTTTCAATCTCATCAAGCACCGTGAAAGCACCTGAGAACAGCACTTCACAGGACATAAAATCCTGTATTCTAACAACTGGTGCAACCTTCCAAAATTTGAGGATAATTTCCCCTCCATCCAAGTCCTGTCGTTGCTGGAATTAGTAGGTGTGCTGGTGATTGACCAACATGTTTTGGGTCCACATCCTTCCATACTCTGCTCAGGTTTGCTGTGCCTGTATCTTTACCAGGCATATTTCTCTTGTCAGCTTAATCTCAATTAGGTATTTTTCACCAACATGGGGTAGGAGCTGAGAAGGCAGGAGGCAGCTGAAAGGATTCCTTCATTCAGTTTCGTAACTAGCTTTTGCAACATCACTTGCTCCAGCTAGCAGCAGTTGTTCCACTTTCTAGTCTCTTCCAGAAATCTCAGATCCACCTGCTTTATGTTCCATCAGGTCTGCTGGCACCAGCTGAGAAACGGACCCCTCAGAAGTCTGAACTATAGTGCCTCCTCTGAGCATCTAAGGCCGTAGCACACTCACATAAATGTTCTCATTGCTCTCGTTCTTTCTTTTTTGAGTTGAGGTAATACTGTTTACAGCTCTGTACAGGGATATAACTTCACACCTGAGGATGGTATCTGTCACACCTACCACCAACCAACTGACCCCTTTGTTCCCCACACCCTTACCCTTTTCATAGTCAGGGGTTTGTCTTCTATTTGTTTGTTGGTTTGTTCATTTGCTTTGCTTCTTTGCTTCCCATGTATTAGTGAGGTCATCTGGACTTTGTCTTTCTTGGAAGCACTCTCTCTTGAGAGGTTGGGAGTAATCCAGTTCTGGTGACCTGAACATCTCTGCTTTATCTTCCCATCATAATGGCAGTAGCTGCTTCCTGTAGTTATTGTCTCTGTGGCAATTTAAGAGTTTCCTGTTGAATTTTTGGCTTGCCAACATCTGCCTAAACATTTTTCTACAATAATTCTCTCAGAAAAATAACTACAGATGGTCCCCACATTATCATGGTACAACTGACACTTACCTTTTTTTTTTTTTACTTCTCCATGGTGTGGAAGCAATCTTCATTCAGCGAGACCACAGTAGGAAACTCTCTCACTGCCCAGCAGAAAGCAACAAGTGTTACCTCAGGGATTGTCAATGTAGGATAGGCCAATCAGGAGGTTGTCCCTTTGCAAGCTGGGTATGAGCTGCAGGGGTATTTCTGACTGGTCTCGCTGGGTTCTTAGATCTGCATTATCTCTTTTGGGGTTTCCACTTGTAATAGCCAGAAGTGTCTCCCCCTGGAAGAGGTGTGGTTAGGCAAAGCTATTATGTCGGTTTACTCCTACTTACCTTCATTGTAAGTTTGTCATTGCTTCTTCATGAAGAAGACATATCCAGGCTGACTCAAGGTTGCTCCCTGCTGGCTTAAAGTAGATAGCTGAGCAGGTGAGGAGAAGAGGCTTTCCTGCCAGAGTTCAGAGGCCAAATAGTTGGGATAATGTCTCTGAACTGTTATAGTCCTCATTTCTTTATACCTGTGAGTTTCACTCACATTTTGCATCATTTGATTTTGTAATACTATCACCCTGCACCTCTTTAAGAGTCACTGTAATTCAAGTATTATAAAATCAATTTTCCTTGAAGATGTTATCAAACTCCTGAGGGTAAATGAGAAATCTTTGGGAGAGGCACTCACATTCCATTTGATAAGAAGCCCTATTCTCTTTCTTTGGTTAATGAAGACTGTTGAACAAACTACTCAAATAGTTATCTGATTGACCTGAATCTAAGAATTCAAAAATGATTATGGTAACACCTCTAAAATGGCCACCACCTCCTTCTGAAATTCTTACCCAAGAGGAGAAAACAGAGCTTACTCTGTGTATTTTCTTTCTAAAAAGAAACCCGAGGTCATGGGGGCAGGATGCCTGTCTGTTTCCTTCTTCATGGGCAGGACAGAGAGAAAGAGTAACTGGTGGGAATTCCCTCTTTTTATTATGACAAATTAGGGATTTGAAAGGGAGGGAAGCCTCTATTTTCAAGAGTTGATCATTTAAGATATATTTAATATGTCATTCAGATCCATTTAAAAGCCACTTTCCTAAAGAAATAATAACTTACAGGAGTTTAAAATGAAAATCTATTTTCACATGCAATATTTATGTCCTGGCCCCTCCCAAGATGAAATTTAACATAAGGAAATATCAGCTCATGAAGTTCTTAAAAGATTCATTAAGAGAAAGTATTTGAACTAGTAATATGGAAACCATCCCTTGAAAATAAGTTTAAGTGACATTTGCTACAACCTTGGTATTTTACAGTTCCTGACAAAGGCACATTTATATTTTGCATTTTTTGTAAGAGATCTGAACCCCCTTTGGTACCAACCATTGCTAACTCTGTCCCAGGGTTATTGCTACTCATACCTGCCCCATTCTGCTTGGTAGGAGATTCTTTTTGCTCTAATGGGTTTTCTCCTTTACCTAACAGAAATCACAGAATAGTTCCAGAACACTTCATGGGTTTCCTACCACAGCAACTCAACACCATATTAAATCCACACAGTCACTTCAGCGAAAAGGATTTTGCTATTGAAGGTGGCTCAAATCAGGAAATCCTATTAGCAGAAAAATATAAGCTACAATTGGAAAGCCTATAGTAAGTACCAACTCCCTGTGCTGATTTAAAATGGGATGTTATATAGAGTCTTCCAGTTTCAACAGCGAACTCATTTACTTTTTGAATATCTTCAATAAAAATCAATATTATTTCATGCAAGTATTTAATGTTAAGTAATGCTAGGTGGACTGAAGGTAGGGAAGTCTTTCTAGAGGTAGCCTGCAGTGCTGGTAAGGATATACCTACAACTGACAGCGTAGATAGGGGTCACTCTAAATAAGCGTGTATACAAACCCATGGGCTTGAGGTACTGGAGCATTAGGCATTTTATATAAACATGGAGTTTATCATGACATGAAACAGTATCAAGCGTGGGAAGAGAAGGTAAAAGGGACAGAAGTCTGGAGAGGGAAGACATCATCGGAGATCTACTCTTGAACTGGGCCTCCAAATATTTGGAGTAGATCAGCCATACTCACTATTTCCATATTTCCCTAATGTAATTGTGACTTGTAACTAGATTGGCACATACACAATGCAGAGTAGAGACCAAGAATGTGCTTTTCAAGTGTAAACCAAAAATGGGAAGTTCCATACTTAATAATTTTAATGCTAACCATGGAGGAATCAAGGTGAAAAAATATCTTGGCAAATAATTTTAAAAAATAAGATGCATTAGTTGCAACCTCCAAAATGACGTGAGCTGAGATAGCATGCTTTCCTAATGAAAGCCTTTCTTTAAACTGAGAAATTATTATGAAAGTAAAGTTCTCTGTATTGATCTGTAGTTGCTACCAGGAGGCACCACAGCTGGCTTAGGGAGGAGAGTATTTCTTGTTTGTCTCAAGCTTTACTTCAGTAAAGAAAAACTTCACTAATGTAAAGAAACATCACAAACCACACACACACACACACACACACACACACTTGCCCGTGTACACACATTCACACACACACACACATGCACATACAAATGTTGGGGTAGAATCAGGCAGAAATTCGAAAATCTTGGAAAACCACCTTCAAATAGGTTATGTGGATTTGGATAATAAATTTATGTTTTCCATTTCAGTCGCTGCAATGTGTTACTTGCTGACAATAGAAAGAATAATGGGGATGGAAGGTTTAACAATAAATAATTAGGAGGACAGGAGTCAAGCTGTGGCTCTGCCTTTGCTTCTGTCTGTAATTGAACTTGGACACATGACTCAACCTCACCGTGAGCCTCTGTTTTCTCACCTGAAAATTATGTGGATGGACTAGATCAGAACTGACATTGTGTTCATGTGCACTTGATAGGAACTGTGAAACATCTACCATCAAATGTGTGACAAACATGCAAGAAAGATTGGAGTTATTTGAATAAACAAACAAATAGGTCTACTTAATTCTTCGGGAACCATTTATAGAGTGTCCACTATGTTTTCACAGAAAAAAAGTCTTGGTAAGAACTGAAGTCCAGGAAACTGGATATTTCAGAAAGAAATTAGTTATGATGAAGAGAGGAAAGGTGCACATTGGCTTCCACTAACTTCCAAACAGATACCCCAACCATTGACCAAAATATTAGTATATATCATTTCCCAGTCATTATTTTTCTGGTAATTTAAATAGCAAAGGAGGCATAGAAATTTATATGAATAAAATATTCGTGTTCTCTTTTTAAAAATTAAATTTCTTATGTTTACAAACTATACAATGGGTAAGAAGAAATCCTATTTCTAAATTATAATGAACTAGGTGGCAATCAACCTATTATCCAGTGAAATGTCAAAGAAGAAAATACCTGATTTCCTGGTGGCTATGCTATTTTACTATCCTCGGATTCCAGTGAACCCAATTGCATCCTCAAGTACATTAACATCTCCTTTTGATTAACTCATTTTAGAGAACAAGGTCTCACACGAGTGCCTCAAATAAACCACATGAACTTACTGTTGAAAAATATAGGCATGTTACTGAATAGTATTGAAAAGTGGCAAGCTTTTCTTTTTTCAGTTACGACATGAGAAGCTCCATTGATCTACATTCAGCATTTCTCATGTGACCCAAGTGTCTCCCTGCTTATGGAAGCAGAACAATGCACTAACCCTAATCCTGGAGCCCACGGGTATGTTACCTTACAATTCAAAGGGAGTATACAGATGCTATTAAATTCAGGATTTTTGAGATGAAGAGATTAATTCTGGACTGTTCAGGTGAGTCCAATATGATCACAAGGATCCTCATTTTAAAAAAAAGAAATGAAGCATGGAAGGAAGAGATTTGGTGAAGCAGAGATGGAGTAAAGCCATTGCTAAAAATGTCAAGAACAAAGGCATGTGGATCACCTCTGGAAGTAGAAAAGGGAAGGAATGGATTCTCCCTGGAGCCTCTAGAGAGACTGTAGTCCAGCAGAAACATTGCTATTAGACTCATTCAGGCTCTGACCTCTGTGACCGTAAGATGATACATTTGTGCTGTTTCACACCACAAAATTTGCAGTAATTTATCACTGCAGCAGGAGGGAGCCAATCCACTGTTCACTGACCTCAATCTAAAGGCTGAGTAGCAGAATCCTGGTGTCCTGTTTGGGGTCCTTCTCACCTACTAACTCTTGAGGACTCCCTGCAGGGATGGCACCATCCATGCCATCACCAGGATCTTCATCATCACCCACCTCTTCTTCCACTGCTGGCCTGTGTTTTGTGCCATTGCCATCCCACTCCATAGCCTGGTAGTACCAGCAAAAGTTTACTTCTGCTTCTTCTCCCATCTCCACATTGGGTTTGGAACTGCTGCAATCCTCTTCATCATTTTATCTCAGGCACTGGCAAAGAAATTTTCCCCATAATGTGTTATAATTACGATCAACAGTCATCTGAAGATAAAGCCACTGGAGAAGTTCATTCAAAGGTGTGACCAAGGCTGACCCTTGAGATGGATCCAGGCAATTGGAGACTCTGTACTTGGAGTATATGTTCTGCTCACCATTTCTATGGGGGCAGGGGTAGCGATCTTCAAGAAAGAACGACTAT
>NW_004567118.1:9136541-9139395 GCF_000260355.1 Condylura cristata | reverse complement strand
TACATGCCAATCTTACTGGTTTCCCTCAGAGGGTGGACATTTTCTTAGAAATCATCAATTAAATTTAAAAATGACTCAAGAAAGCATTTTCTTTTTTTTTGTAGAAAATGCTAGTGTGGAAAATAGATGTTGAGGGACTGCTGTTTTTAGTGCTGTATTTCAAGTGCCAGGAATAGAATTGGCACTTAGCCTGCTCTCAGATTCTTTCATTAGAAATGACTTTGATTATTCCTAATCCGCAGCAATCTTCTCTGTCTCCCAATTCTACAGTAGTTAAAGGCTAAACTGCACAATCTAGTGTGATATCTCAGCCTGCCTTCCAGCTGTGTCATGCATGGATTGCTGGTCTACCTTAGTATAGCATGACCTTTCAACCTGAGGTTTGCACCTTAAGGGCATGAGGGCTAGGTAGGGGGCAACACCTCTGAGTGTGAAGGACCTGGCTATGGTTTATACAATGAGTAGCTCTGAGACTCTGGGCAAATAACAACTCTAGGCCTCAGTTTTATCACCCGCAAAGTGGAAGTAATAGTATTTTCTCCCTCTGGATGGAGGATACTTAAATAAGATAGTTCATGTGAGAGGGTTGGCAATGCCTGGCATACAAAAAACAATGTATGCACGATTTTATTTTCATTTAAACACTATTATTTGTTTGATGGTTTAGTTTCTTCCTTTTTTAATTGAAAGCATATGGTGGCAGAGAGTAAGTTAAGTATTCCTTAAGAGGGTTGAAGGCAAGTGCACATCCAGAACAGGGAAAATTTAAGGAAGCATTATTTCACTGTCCTTAGTCCTTAAAGACAAAATACACGTAAGGCTTGTAGGCTTCTTGAAAGCAAGGATTATGAATTTGCAATTATAAACCCCCAGCATCTAACTCGGTGCTTGACACATATAAGGCACTCACTTAATATTTGCATGACTCGTTAAGAAATAAATGGGTCTGATACAAAAATCCTGGCACTCTGCTTCTGCTTCCAGAGAAAGCCGTTGGCAGCAAATTCCGTTTCCCAAAGGTTTGTCACCGTCCGTGACTGTGAACCCATCTAGGGTGACATCTGTCTACCGTTGGCAAATTGCTTTCTTTTCTCCAAAAACCTTTCTGCGTAGATATCAAGGTGCTGAAACATACAAACCTCCCCGTCCTGACTCATATTTCCCAAAAGGTCTAATTCTCACTATCTCAGATTCTTTTCGTGTTCTGAGGTCTCAACGTCTTTCCTGCTGAGCCTTGAAACATTCTAGGTAAGAATTTGCACTTTCTTCATCTGGGTCTATATTTTTGATGTGCTGACCACTGGCGTCCAGCTCAGAGAAGAGATCCTTCGACCACACCTCCAGAAAAAGTAGGCAAGTCAGCAGGCAGCAGAACCACGCAGCTGGGACTCGGCGTCTGCGCAGCCCGGAAAGCTCAAGCTCTGCTCCCTCGCTCCCCCGCCGCCACTCAGCAAAAACTCGCCAGATTCCTGGGCATTTGGAGTCAGTTCAAGAACCCAGGGAACGCTGCAGTGTAACCCCGCACCCTCGGAAGCCACTCAGCCCGAAGACTCACTAAAATGACTCTGTGCGGATAAATGGCACACTCTAGCCCTTCCACTTACCCACCCTCCATGCGGTTACTAGAGCGAGACTCACACCGAAATGGCTCCTAAACATCAAAAATTAAAAAGTACAAAAAAAAAAAAAAATCCCCTACGGGTTCTGTGTGTTTGTTGTGTGTCCATCCGCGCCGGTGCAATCTCTCCAAACGTCACAGTTTGCAATTCGGACAAAGCGCGCCGAGAAAGCCCAGCTCATCCCAGGGATTCCCTTACCCTGTCTCCTCTTCTTCTGCACCCTCAAAGAGGTAGGTCAGGGGGTGTTGTCAAACTGCTGCTGCAGCGGGAGTCAACGCACCTCGGCGGCGATTTCCCCTCCTCTCCCTCCCTCTCAGCCTCTCAGTGCACAGTCCCGGGCGCACGGTTTCCTCCTGACACGCCGGAGCCCACGCTCCCAGCGGCTGCCCAGGTGCGAGTCGGAGCCCCGCCGCCGCGAGACCTGCGCAGGGCGGGCGGCGGGCTGCGGCCTGGGCCAGGCGGGAGGGTGGTGCGCACGCCGCCCCCACCTTCCCCTGGGGCCTGGGAGAGCGCGGCGCTGGGCGAGTGCGCGCGCGCGGCTTCACTGGGAAAGCTCGTTCAGTGGCAGCGGCGGAGAGTCGCGGGCAGAGAGTGTTCTGGAGCCCAGCAAAAGCCTCCGAAGTGCCCGAGCTTCTCGAAAGAAAAGCAGAATAAGAGAAAGCGAAGAAGAGCCGTCTGTTCCCCCCAAAGCCCGGTTTCCCGTAGTCTCAGACTCTCTCGGAGCCGGGCAGAGGCGCAGTTGGCAGCGGCCACTGCTGGTACCCGGACTTGGAAAAACGGCTTTTCCCCCTTTCGGGAGGAGGGAGGTGAGGGACTTGCAGGCGAGAGTTGCACCCGTTCTAGGAACCTGCAGAGAGAACTCAGAGGTAAGTAGTGTTTGGCTCTGGAGCGGAAAGGGGAAAGGGGGGCGGGGGGTGCAGGAGCGGGACCAGAGGAGAGGGCAGAGAATGAATTATGCAAAAGGTATGGACTTTTTACTTTATAATGCATGGGAGAAAATGTCCATCAATGGTAGAATTTCCTGAGGACCTGCTGACTATGAATTATGCAAAAAAAAAAAAAAAAAAAAAAGCCCCACTATTCCGCAGCGGAGGGAGAGCGCGGCACAGCACTCCCTGCACGAGTCCCGCCGGCTCTCCCGCGCCGTACCGGCTGGCGCCAAGTTCTTTTTAAGGAAAAGAGAAACTCCCAAACCCGGGAAGGTGCCGCGGCCGCTGGGGCGGGGCGGAGCGCTC
>NW_004567118.1:9080992-9136441 GCF_000260355.1 Condylura cristata | reverse complement strand
TGGCCGGGTCGGGCCTCTCCTCCCCACCCGGGCCCCCGACTCCGCTCCCCCGGCGCGGGGTGGTGGGGCTGCCGTTGGGGCTCCCTTGGGGGCAAGGAGCTCACCTGGCCGAGCCCCCCCGCCGCTCCCGCCCCCACCTGCTCGCCTCCTTCCCTCCGAATCGGGAAGCGTCGGGATCCGTAGGCGAGGAAATAACGACCCCTGCAGTTGCATTGCGGAAAATCTCGGCGGCCGCCGCGGTGCTAGTTGCGGGCGATGGAAGCGAGGCAGTTGGGGGTTCTTGGGAGCCCTGGAAAATAAAGGACAGAAAGCGCGCGTGCGACGTGGGAAGCCCGCTGGCCCCCGACGCGCCCCGGTCCCCGGCTCGCCACCGTTCCCACTAGGTGCCCCGGACGCGCCTGGCGGGCGCGCGCTGCTCTTGGGGAGCTGGGAGGGTCAGCGGATACTGCAGTTGGCCGGCGTTTGGGGCACTAATCCCTGCCTCTCTTTCTCCGTCTCTCTGTCTGCCGTGTCCGCTCCCACTCCAGCCTCCCCGAAGCTGGAGAAGGGCCCCGAAGTGGAGCAGACACCCTCTGACCATGCCCCGGTGAGGGGGGCAGACTTCGAGGGCAACTTGTCGCGGACTGCCTGGGCTTTGCCAGAGAGCTACGAGCAGCCGGGGGCCCTGAACTGATCGACGCGGCCCGGCGGGGGGCTATCGTCTATGTCTTCTTGGGGCGCCAGGCGGATCGGGGTCTCGTTTCTGCAGGAAGAGCCCAGAGCTGGTGGCTTCAGGTGGCTGCTGCCGCCGCTGCTGGTGCTGTTTCCGCCGCTCGTGCTAGGAGCTGAGACCGGCGAACGGGGAGACCTCCGGAGCAGCGAGGCATCGGACATGTGTCAGCACATCTGGGGCGCACACCAGTCGAGCCCGAGGGGAGATTTGCCGGAACAATTCAAACTGCGATATTGATCTTGGGGGTGACCGTCCCTGGCCGGCTGTCGGGTGGGAGTGCGAGTGTGCGCTCTCTCGGAAGTGTGTGCGTGTGTATGTGTGTGTGCCGTGTCGGGCTCCCCCCTTCCCCCCCTGTTTTCCCGTCGAGTGATGCACTTGGAATGAGAATCAGAGGATGGAAATAGTCTGGGAGGTGCTTTTTCTTCTTCAAGCCAATTTCATCGTCTGCATATCAGGTATGGGACGCGCTGGAGTCGGCGGATTTGGGTTATGTTGTGGTGTTTGGAATGTGTGGGGTTTTATCGTGCATCTAAACTCAAGTGGCCTCGCTGGCGTGGAAAGGGTTGAGGGTGGCAGAGACCTTTCAGCTTTGTGGGTTTACTGTCTTCAGGAAAAGAATATCTAAGCCTAAGGGTGTGTGTGTGTGTGTGTGCATGCGAGAGTGTGTGTGTGTGTGTGTGTGTGGTGAGGGTAGTATCTCTATAGAGTCCTCGAAGGACTCCATACATGTCTATTCCAATATCTATCTTCCAATGGGAGATGAGAAAAAACAAGGCAGGTGGGTGTTGATTTTCAACTGTTTCTCTGGCTGAGAACTCTGGCGCTGAAATCTGAGCCTTAACATCCCCCACCTCCTTCCTCTGGCTTCCAAAGTTCCCAAACTCCTGGGTTCCAGGCTGGCAAAATGGATGCAGAGTCCTGCCCTGTTATCTGGGCACTTTCAAGAGACTGCGGGCGGACGCAGGGCTGGAGAGTACAGGCAGGGACCAGAGGGCTGTGGGGTTCCCCTGCTTTCTCCCCACCACACAGCAGCACTTGGCCCTGATGGTTTCTGGAACATGCCAGCATGTCCCCCACCCCAAATAAAAGCAAAACCCACCTGAAACAACACACTGCTCTAAAGCCACGCTTAGACCTTGGGCTTTCCTAATTCCCAGTGGCAAGGCTATGTTGGCTCAGGCTCCCTGGCTCTGGCTAGTCACGCCAGTTGTGGTTGAAGGAGCTATTGGAAAGCTGGGGCATAGAGGTGAATGAGGTGGGGCTCATGCCTATCTGGGTGTGCCTCTTGTGTGCTAGGAGGATCCTGATGTCCAAGCAGTGTCTTTTGTTGGTGTAGGGAGTTGGGGGTGTGAAGGGGAGCTCAGGTTTACCAGCACCTCCTCCCTTTGACTAGGTCTGCCCCATGCCCCTTCCCACCTGTCATCTGAGCACCCAGGTCAATACCCATTTGCAGTGCTCCCCTCTGCATTCCCTCTGCAGAACTGGGGTTTCAGCCAACTTCCCATGAAGTCACCAGAAGGGAAGGGCAAGAACCTTGCCCCCTGTGAGCAGACACATTTGAGCAGCATTGGGGTAGAGGGACATGTTTTCTAAATCTTCCTGCAAGCCAGCCAGTCCCCACCCTCTTGGAGCCAGACCTGACTGGATATTAAAAACGCTTGTCTGTTCTAGCCTGCACCTAGTTCCAAATACCACTATTCAAATTCAGTGTTTTCTTCATATGCAGGTAAATCTTTTATTTGAAATCATTCTGCTTGGGGCTTTAGCCATCCATCTAACAAATTCACCTCATAATATTTTAGAAGTATATTGTGTACCTGGCAGACAATAAAAAGTGCCATGGGGTCACCCCAACTCCTCTCGTGGGAACGCTCTTACTCCAGTCCTACCTTTAAGGAAAAATTCCCAGGAGACTTGTGATGGTTTATAGTAGCTGAATGCCTAGGGATGACTGGGTGACATCTCTCCAGGCCACATTTTACATCCTGCTCTTTTATGTGTCTATTCCAGTATCTGTCTACCTAGTTTTCCCTCTCTTCTCCCCTCCCTCTCTCATTGCCCCTCTCTTTCTTTCATATTTCTCTAATTATAAGCTAGTCCTTTTTTTATCTCTCCCCATGATCATAAATAATTTTCAAAGGAGCTGAATCGCTTTTTGGTTTACAAAGGGTTAACCTTTGTGGAGTCTTTGGATTTCCCCAGGCAGCCTTTGTACTCAGCTCTCCTCTGAATTGGGTGAGGCTATCTGAGGGGAACCAACTGAGAAGGGATCCCCAAAGGAGACATTGGTGGGATATCTGTCACAGCTGTACTTGATTTGGTGTGTCAGAGACTAAATTATGTAAATAGTATGAGGAGGGGTTATTTCCAGCCTAGGAGGGGTGCTGTGGAGTAGGAGGCTTTTCACATGTATTTACTAAATAATCATCATTGCTATGTAATGAGAGGATAAAATGTATGCAAAATTGCTAGCTATTAGCTAAACATAAAAAACTAGGTTAGCATTCCAAAGGCCTGGTTAGGATTTGCATTAATTTGTACTTTATGAAAACATTTAGGCAGAAGTACAACATTATGTGCTCCATATTCACATATCCATAAATGGAACTATAAAGGGCCATTCTTTCTCTATGGTCAGGGTGGCCTCCTCCCTCATTCAACCTTGTTCATGTATGTTACAATTCAGATTAGTAATATAATTGTGACTCACAGTTGCCACAGCTTGAGGACTTCATTTTCCCCTCTGGCAGCCTTGAGAGGTATAGGAATGCAATGCACTGCAGTTGAATAACTGGTTCGCAGAGAGTTTAGTGGGTCTTTCATTTCTATTTCCAAGATTTGCTGTTTTAATTTGCTCACAACTAGGCTTTACCAAAAGGAACATAACTGTGGGATCATATAAGCTACTAAATATTAAATTTAAAACTTAAAACAAACAAACAAACAAACAAAAAAAGCTGCTCTCTTCTATCTTGGGACCTTACCCAGTAAATGAGTACTAATTCATCCTGAGTCACCAGATATCAGTGATTGCTACTTTGGAAGAGGAGGGTTCATTATCAAGGAATACTAGACTAGAAAAGGCCAGCAAAAGTCTGCAGTGTAAACATTTTTGCAGGAGGAAAATTTTGGTAGCAGATCTGATGTATAGAAGACACGGTGGGTGCCTGAAATTCACTGAGCGCAATTTGCTTTCCCAAGCATCCTGGTTTTTGTAGCTTGGTGTTTTGTTAACCAAAGATTCCCTCCCTCACCCCATCCCACTCCCCAAATTAGAAAGTATAACCAAGGAGTTTTCTCCCTGAGACGGTGTGGCTGTATTGCCTAAATTCCAGACGCCTGGCCGTGGTCTCTCTGCTGGCTCTGCACTGATTATTTAGCTGTGATGCAGCAGTGGACATGGCCCTGGCCATCGGTTGGGCTAGATTAAAGACCTCAGAGGAAGTAGCGTGTGCACCTGCTGTTGAGAGATGGTGTCAATTTTGACTGTTTCAGGGGCAGCACTGCTAGACTGAGGAGAGAATGCAGTGATCTGTGAGTTTTCTGACTCCACATGAGGGTCAGATCCGTTTTACTGAAAATGCCAGGCCAAAGACCTGTGAAGGAGAAAGAGAAAGAGAGACAGGGATTTGTTTCCCTGTTCTAGAAAGAACACCATTCCCTTCTTACAAAAGCAGCTCAGATCAGCCAAAAGGAATGCTTGGAAGCAGAGAATTTCCTGACTCAAAGACCAAAGCATTCTATTTCCCTCTAAGTAACTTTACTCCTTTTCAGTTTATTCATAAAAGTAACTGCAGTAACACTTTGAATTGTGTGGTGTTTCCCATATATTCATACTACTGCACAAGTTTTACCTCTGTTTTTCAAATGTGTGGGATCATCTTATAGAGGCTTTCAGAGTCCAAAGAAGTTCAGCTGGGAGGAGTCAATCCAGCTCTCACTGAGTGAAACCTCTGTATGCAGTTTATGCCTTACTTCAAAATTAAAAAGAAAAAACAGTACCACTTTTCATTTTGATACCTCATTGAAAGAGTAAATTGTGTTAAGTGGATGTAAGTCTTCAAGACCTTAGAAGTTGAAGTTTAGGGTGATTGCAGTCTGCAGCTAAGATGAAGGAAGCCTTTGAGTTGTGCGTGACTCTGGCTAGACAGCAGATGGGACTGTTACATAAGTGTGCCCCCAGTGCCTCTTGATCAACAATCCCTACAAGCAAGGAGTAGTCTATACATCCTTTTCCTCAGCTGAAGGGAAATTAAAGTGTCTTAACTTTAGTTTATTTACATAAAGGGGACAATGGTGCAAACCCTGAGCATTTGTTTTCTGGATTAAATGAGATAATACATTCAGTGATTTCCACTTGAGTGATTAGCATGGGGTCTGAGGTATACAGAACTTGCAATGCATAATTATTTTTCCAAGTCTGGCATTGCATAGGTGTTGTGAGGTCATGATAGAATAGTGCCTTTACCTCCCTCCCCTGCAGCTTGTTTAAAAGCAAAAAGAAAAAGAATCATCCACAAGCACATTTTATCAAAGGAGAAGAGGTGCTCTAGGTGTAGGATTTGAACACAAATCCCACTTTTAAGGAGTCCTTAACTAAACTTTGCTTACAATATTTCTTTCCACATGTAATGAGATTGGTGGCATAGACTTTGTTGCATAGTCCTGAGTGGAACCCACTCTATGATTGTGAGGCCAGTATTGAGTTTGTAAAATTTAATAATGCATCTGGGAGCAATGTGGTGCTGATGACCTGGGGGAGAAACAGAATCTTCTCTTTCAACTTAAATGATGATTTGGTATAGGCCCAACTTTAGACTGCTCCTCAACTGGCAATGTGCTGTCAGTGTAATTTGAAATAGAATATTCCTGTAAATTAAAAAATAACAGTTTTTTTTTTTAATTCTCATCCCCAAGAAAGCCTACTTATCTGATGACCTCAATCCACTTTGTCCTGTGATGTCATCCAGCCCAGTCACTGGCAGATACCATCAACATCTATGAGACTGACCCTCAGTGAGACAAGACTTGTCTTCCTGAGTAATAGAAAATCCCAGGTAGAAAGCTAAATGTCATTGTGGAGACTGTGTTCTTAGGTGGAGAGAGGGCATCTGATTGCCACCCTAGGCAGTTAGTACCAAGTAGCCCAACTTTTCAACTTAATTAAGACTTACAAATTCAAATTTGGGGTTTAGGTCAGGAAGAGGTCATATGTGTTAGGAAGACATGACAAGAAAAATACAGAGGTTAGAAGACCTGCCTGCCATCAAGCTCTTCCTTAGATACCTGTGTGACTTTGAACAATTTGCTCAGCCTCTTAGAGTCTCAGTTTCCTCATCTTTAAAGTGAAAATTATACTTTGCTATTTCAAACCATTCTTGTAAGAGATTTCAAAATAATTCTGAGAAAGTTCTTTGTGTTATGTAAATTTAGTTTTCTTCTATATTATGGAATGATTCAAGCTTAAGATAGTCAATCATTGGCTTCTAGCAGAACCTCCTTGACCCCCCCTACTTAAATACCAAAATCCAAGGAAGTTCAAGTCCATTATATACAAGATTGTAGTATTTGCATACAATCTATGCATAATATCTCATATACTTCAAATCATCTCTAGATATAATATCCAACACAATATAAATAAGTAGTATTTAGGGACCAGTAAGGAGAAAGAACCTGCCAATGTTTGGTAGACACAGCCATGTAGTGTCTACATATTTTTGTATGTGTTTTTCATTCACTGCTGGTTGAATCAGTGCATGTAGACCCACAATATGGTAGGGCTGACTGTAGCTATAAAAGCCAAATAGATAAGTGCACAAAAAGTAGCATGAGATAAAAAAATGTGAGCATTGCTTAATTGTCAATATATAGTTAAAAATTGTAATGCACGAAATGTATGACATCATGAAAGAAGAAGAACAATACCTAATTTTTGGGTAAAGGACATAATGCTCCTTTGAGAGTGCTTTGTGTTATGCAATAGAAGAAATGCTATAGAAGAAAGAAGTCTAGTCATGAAGAAAAAGAAGGATACTAGAGAGATGTTGAAGATTGTGTTAAAAGTGATAGAGGGGATGGCCTTCCCTGGTGGCGCAGTGGGTTAAAGCACAGCACCAAGAAGCTAAAGCCACTTCCACATGAGTTCGATTCCCGCCGGCCCCAGAGGTGACCACATGGCGCGGCAGACCTCTCCTGACCCGCCTGCTGCTCCCCTCAGCAGTGTACTTTGTTGATCTGCCTGTTCTACTACCCACTCTGTCTCTGGCAAAGCCTCTCGCCCCCCCTGAGAGCTCTGGCCTGTACCCCAGTTCTGTATGCACAAATAAATAAATCTTAAAAAAAAAAAGTGATAGAGGGGACCCCAGCATCAAAACCAGTAATGGGAATGAGTGAGGACTGTCCTTGTGGGAGTGAAAGTTTCACTTTGGGGATAATATCAAGTTGGGATGAACCCACTTAGGTTGCTAGTGAATTGAAGGAATATGGGATGCCCTAATATATTTAATATATTGGGGATTTTAATTTTTCTCATTGTGGAGATTTTCATGAATTCAATAGACTGAAGTAGATTAAAATTTACTTGAAATGCTATAATTTCTTGAATTTAAATTTATGTTGCATGTGTCTAGCTATTGATGTACTTTGCCTAGTTTGTAGCCTAGTTAGAATTGTGGACATTTGAATTTGGGGGTAATTTCAAGTTTCTCATTTGTAAAATGGGTATTTGCCAAGGTTGTTGAACCTGCAGAGTAACTATAAGGAACAAACCACTATTTTTAGAATGCCTGGCATGATATTGTAGCTATATCATATGAAATGTATATACCAACATACCACCCTGGAACCAAGATAGACCTACATATGAATCCTACTATTCATATTTACTCTTTGTGGTTTTAGAGAAGTTCTTTAAGCTTTCTGACATCTTTAAATCCTATAAAATTAGGCCTAGAGGAGATGTGTGTAAAACTCTGCCATAGTTCTTGGCATGTGGTCACTCAATGGAATCAAGCTCTACAAAATTATTGTCATCATTACCATTGTTATCAGCAGCAATACTGTGCACTTTGAACTTGTTCTAGTAAATTCCAATTAAGTGTTCAGTCATTTCTTCTGTGTTCAACAAAATAGGACTGCTGGTTAGCTATGTGCCAGACATAAGAATCTTAAAATTGAACAACAGCTGCTTCTTAGCCAATCTGTGATGTCACATTTATATGATAGAGGTGTGTACAGAGTACTGTGGGACTATGAGGAGCAACAATTAACTGTTGTGGATGGATGCATGGGAGAAAGGGGGAGGAACTATAGAGGAGAAATCATTTGAACTAGGCTTGGGAAAATATGGAGATTTCTTAAGAATGGCGGTGGGGGGGGGATGAAAAACATACTATAAAACTAGAATTGGCAAGAATAGTATGTTCATAGACAACATAAAACAACAGGCTATAAGAGGCTTAGAGACATGGGCAGATGGACTTGGAGACATGGGCAGGTGGAATGGATGGCTTGAAATAAATATCTGGAAATTGAGGAGACCAAAGAATCTGGGGCCAGTGACAATGGGCATGTAAGTTAAGATAAGATGTAGAGACTTTTAATATATGAAGCACTAAGTCAGAGGTAAAGAGAATGATATAATCAGACTTGTATACAATCTGATAAAATACTTGTATAGTTTGATTGTAATAAGAAACAACATAGAAACCCAACTTCTTGTCTTCGTGGCAACTTTTATCTTGCTCACAAACCCACTGAAAGAATACGGACCCAGTTAGTCCATTATGTTATGATGGGTGGGGCATTCTGAATGACAGATGTAAAAAGAAAACTTTATCTTTTAGGCCTCACTTTCCCTAATCTTTGGAATTTGGTGTTTTTTTTTTTATATAATGTTAAATAAATATATCTCTAACATTGTTCTTTAGTAATAAAAGGCATAATGAATAGCAATAGCAATCATGTCTTAGCATTAGATGAAGGCTATCCCGTGCATGCTTTTGTGTTGTGAAGTTGGGTGCCAAGCCATAGATGTACCATTTGACATGAAACAGATTTTTGAAGTAGCACGAAGCATTTTGGTAGCAGTTTTACCTTATTAGAAATTGCATAAATTCTTATTTCCAATAGATTGCATGTTCACTTGGGAATGCGTACTCATGGACCACTGGATTAAATCTCTATCTTACCCTCTTGACAGTCCAGCTACTGAAGAGTGTATAGACCTAAAATGAAATTGCTCCCATCGTCCAATTAATCATTCAGTATTTATTGTGGGTATACTATACATAAGACAATGGGAATAAGACACACATTCCCCCTCCAGAACTTCATAATCTAGTAAATACTAAAATACATTAGTATTGGTTGTTATAGCAGAAAATGACGACTATTGTAATGAAAAGAGATGCAGTTTGACATACAAATGTTAGGAGAAGGGGCATCTGACTCCCTCTCGAGATTGGCTGGTAGGAGAAGGAGAGTCCAGAGTCTAGTTATAAGGTACTTGAGTTAAGTCTTAGAGAATGCTGAGAAGGTGACTTGGAAGATTTGGGCTGGTTGGTCAGGAATGTAGTGGATAAGGATGGCCATAGGGAACAGCCTTTGCAAAGGCAGGAATATTACCTAGGACATGATGACTTCAGGGAACTGTTAAGTGGTCAGAGTGGAGCATGATAAATGAGGCAGAAGGAAAAGCATTTAGAAGACTTTATTCTAATAACATTAACACATTGTCTATAGAAATAGTCAGTAAAAACCCTGTATGTCTCTCTGCAGGGAAGTCATCCTTTTTAAGTCTGAGAGATCCACTTTACATCTTTCTCTCTGTTTGAATAGACTGGTTAGGGTTAAAGCTTTTGGCTCTGGTCTTGCTATGCTCCATTTGGCCCAGACCACTAGTTATTT
The DNA here is from genome assembly GCF_000260355.1 of Condylura cristata. Classification (NCBI taxonomy): domain Eukaryota; kingdom Metazoa; phylum Chordata; class Mammalia; order Eulipotyphla; family Talpidae; genus Condylura; species Condylura cristata. The sequence goes on along the minus strand of NW_004567118.1, from coordinate 9,126,819 downwards.
TCCACTGTTGTCTCTAATTTGATGTGGCTTCCCAGAAGCTTTAGAGATCACCCAGATATAGATTACACAATTTATCTTTTTATTACTTTTGTATTTATACCCTCAGAAATAGTGCTTGGATCAGATTGATGGACACTGGATATTGTGATGTACCAATTATCTTTTTTTTTCTTTGATAATCTTTCCTATAACTCTTTGTAGTTTTTTTTTTTTTATCTCACATAACCCTCAATAAAACTATAAAGGAATTCCAGCATGCAGGGGTTGGGGTGAGAAGCTATGAGTGTTAAGAAATTGTCTGGGATTGTCTTTCTAACAAAGTCCTGATGGCTCTTTATTAGCAAGATTGGTGTGGCCAGTGCTACAACCAGGATTTGGGTCTGATTACATTTGCATTGAGATGCCATCAGGGTGGCAGGGGAGAGATGATCAATAGTTGTGAAAGAGACAGTCTGGACCGCCTTTCCCTCCTGATCTGGGAGAGGCTGGACCTCTGTCATAGTAAATGCAGAATTAATCTCTAACTTGGTCCCATACTTCATGCACCATGGCAGAAGAGGCTGGCTTTAGGAAATGAAGCCTGTGACTTGCAGGTGAGTTTTCCAGAGCCAACCCCTGCTGACTTCGTAGGACATTTGGCAGCAAAGCCAGAGCTGGAATAAACACATTTACCGAAGGATATGAGTCAACACCCTCTCCTTCCATTGCTGCTTCTTACTGTACATACAGCTACTTCCCAGCCCTGGGGGAGAAGTTTTGGTGGCAGAACTGGGGTTTGGGGATGTGGGGGAAGCCATTCCTCCTCCAAGAGGCTGGAGTGATAGTAAATACTTTGTAGGGTTCTTGAAATAGACAAATAGAGTGATATCCCTGGAAGGTTCCCATCCCCAGGGGTACTAATGAGTTGGTTCTTTGACTCCACTCATGCTGTGAAGGCCTCCTGTGTGAGACCAGGCAGAAGATAAAATGGAACTTGAGGTCAGTCATCTGGAGGCATGTTGTGATGGACCAGCCCAAACCAAAAAATTTTGTACTTGAAATCAAAAGTATGTGAAAGTAATCTCTCCACATCTGGACTGACTAATATAAAACTAATTCAACTCTGCCCAGCTCATTGCTTTTTCATTCCTAGCTTTTTTTTTTTTTTTAAGTCAGTGAGCAAAACAGCCTTGACCTTGCCCTTGTGTAGTTATTTATACACAAATAAGTTTGTTGTCCCCACTGAGCAACCCTGTACCTGGCCTCTGATTGATAGATGCACAGTGAAAATGATCAAGTAAATCCATAAGTGAGGAATGGTGGAGAATGCCTGTCCTTGCTCCCTGCACAAGAGATGACATCCATCTGAGACTGGGTCAGTGGGAGGGGATGTGTCTGTTCACTGCCTGCCTGTTGTTTTGTGCACACAGGCCAGGAAAAAACAGCTGCTTCCCATCTTTGATAGTTTTCTATGGCCCTCTCAGACTCAGCTCATGTTGGCATTGACAGCCCACTGTTGTTATTAGACGGCTATCTAATGTGTCTCTTGCCTCGTTTGTGTTCTGTGACACCCCACAAAAGACCTGAACCAGGAACGTGGTTTGGTCCATGTCTGCTCTGCTACCATCAAAGAGGTGACTTAGGATAGTGTTGGTCTGCTAAACTGGCCCCAGCTCGGGAGAATCCAGCCCTTGGGGAAGCTCACTGCCCAATAGTTAGTACTGAACAGAGCGTTTTAGAGGAGCGCCTACCAGACCCTTGGGTTTGAGAGGAAGCAATGTTTCCCCTCTTGAGTTGGAAAGCTTGACATTCCCCTCTGTAACAGACTGGGGTAACTCGTGAGTTCTTACCAGGGGGAAGAGCCGGGAGCCTTGAAATTAAAATAACAGTGGATTTGCTATTGTTGGCTGTGCATTCTGCCTGTAATCTCCCTGTTGATCTTTATAGCTGTGCAGAAATGGTCTGTTGGATGTTTTATTATTTGTCTGGTAATTATATAAAAAGGGGGAGGCTTAGGAAAAAGCACTCCTACTGTGGATCTCTCAGTAGATACATGGAGGTCATACTGATAGTTGGCAAACGAGGCATCGAGAGGCATGGCCTGGGTCTCACTGGCTGACTGGGTCTCGTAATATACCATAATGATAACAAGTCTAAGCCACAGTGATTCAGCGCCCTGGACAGTATAGTAAAATCATGATTTTTTGTATCTAACAAGTTCCTTTCCTATTTTCCAACTGTGGTGATACACTCTTCATGTGCTGCTATTCAGAATGTCTCTTCAGGTGCCTATTGTAGTGGGTAAAAGGAGTCACATGCAATTTTAAGAGCCTGAGTTGGTGCAGCATTTATTATTATTATTATTCTCTCCTGCTTTTAGAATTGCTGCAATTAAAGCTTGACTGAGCAAGGTTAAGTCTGTAATGTACCACATCTGAAGGCAAGATGTGTGGAATGAATGAATGAAATGAGAGTTTTGTTTCCATGCATTGACACTAATATGTGTTGAAGTGAAATGTTTCCCTCTGATCACAGTTTTTGGCAAGCCAGGAGCTTCTATGAAAGTGTCACACATAGACATGAGTGATACTGGAAAGCACTGAACTGAGTTTAATGTTTAATATGATGCAAAAATGGTATCAGTGAAAAAAAAAAAAGGAAAGAAAGAAAGAAAGAAAGCTATTCCCCATTCTATTCTGTTCACCAAAGTTTACAATTGTAACTTTTCAATCTTCAGTCTTTGCACTTTTTAAAAATCTTAATTTATAATTTATATTTTAAGTATTTCTTCATGTTGCTTCCTAGCTTTTTTAATTCAGAAAATTGGCCTCGGTGACAGTTGGATCACAGAGTCCCAGTGATAGCACACAACAGAAGCTTATGACTCGCTCATGTTAACTGTCCAGGTTGAGTTAGGGTGTGTGTCTGTACTTATACACACATGCACAGGAAGAAAGAGATAAAAGAGAGTGGAGGGAGGAGGACCATGGGAGGTTGGCTGAGAGGCCCAGCAGGAAGGTCCTGTCTGTCAGTCATGCTCAGTCACATGACCATGTTATGTGAGAATTTAGGAGGTTAGTGTTGTGCCAAGGGTGATGGGAAATGGTTTGATGAACATTTAGCTAGTATCTGCCACTTTTCCATTCATGGTTTTCTTTGTAGTGGTTCCATAATAGTTTATTTATTTGATATAGCGTTATTTGTGTTGTTCTTCCCTATTTTTGAGGATCTGTGTTGTTTGTAGGTTGCACTATTTTTGCTATATATCTTCATGTCTATAAGTACTTATTTTTCCACTGAATGGGTTTTTTAACATAATCCCAGCATTGTGTAATATGGTAAAAGAGAGCTTTTCTTTTACCACAGTTACCATATTACATCCTTAGTGATACAGCATCAGTTTATAAGTCATCAGAAATATACCTGATTTCCTCAAGGAAGTAATTTAGTGATTAAATTTCAGATATCCTTTCAGTAGAGGTCCACTCCAGGAACTCTTTTTTTTTTAAAGATTTATTTATGCATACAGAACTAGGGTACAGGCCAAAGGTGCAGGGGTGGTGAGAAGATTCTCCAGAGACAAAGTGAGGAGCAGAACAGGCCGACTGAAAAAGTACACTGCTGAGGGGCGCAGCGGGCAGGTTAGGGGAGGTCTGCTGCAACATGTAGATCACCTCCAGGGCCAGGGATTGAACTCATGTTGAAGTGGCTTTAGCTTCTTAGTGCTGTGCTTTATCTCACTGTGCCACCAAGGCGGGCCCACCCAGAAACTATTAAATAAAAAACAAACAGTGATAGTTGAAGATGTTACTTTGCTTACAAAGTGACATCAGAGACTGGGAGCCATAGTGAACAACAAGCAACTGTTACAGTGCAGGGAGAGGGCACCCAAGACCCCAAAACCTTTCATTTCTTAACAGGTTCTGCCATACGCTTCATCGAGACAAAACATATAAGACCTTTAATGGAAAGGAACTTTAATAAAAATAGTGTGCAATACAGAAAAGTCATAGAATATGGTTTCTAAATCAAACACCTAGTCATCCATCCCCCCCTGAGTAAAAGTCCACCCAACCAGGATTGGCCCAAAGTAAGGCCCCCAAACCCGCCACAAGTCTAAAGCACCTTCCGGCAGGGATTAATAGAAAAGGGTCAGAAATGGCTAGACACGTCTAGGAGGGAAAGAGCAAAATCAAAATCAAGATAAACGCTGCCACAGTGAACCTCCCCGTGGGTCTCTCTTCTACATCTCTTTCAACCAGTCCAGGACTGAGAAACAAGAGCAGCTTCTTCATGTGTCTGTTCCATGTGCCTCCTTCAGGGCACCTTCTGGCTCTCCATCCTGCTTCCTTCCTCCTCAGTCTCCTCTCCAGATTCTTCTCCTCCCTGGTCAGCTCCACACTCCTTTGGGTGGGGCAGGGAAGCTGAAACCTCCCCTTTTCCTGGGGTCCACCCTGTTAACACAACTACCATCCCTAACTCTGTACATTTTGAGATTTCTAAAACATCATTTCTAAAGCCTATTTCTGTAAGTCACAGGAAAGCATGAATAAGTGGTCTGCAGGAAAGATTACTGGGGAGGAAGGCAGAATATGTAGTTCACGGCTGCTCTCCACGATGGCTCTGTGGGGTGGGGCACGTTGTCTTCATGGGTCTAGATCATAGTGTCCTCTTGTGCTGAGGAAGTATTGGCATGGGTTGTTCCCAGGCCCTTCCCAGCTTGGCATGCTTAGCATTAAGAAACATTCAAAGAAAATTATCTTAATTTGTTGATGCTTAACTACCTTTGTGAAATGTTGAGACAGCATGAGTGAATTACAGGGAGAACTTCCAGGACTGAGTGAGCAGAAAAGTGACCAGTGAGGCTGGAGATGGGCCAGCGAGAGAATAAGAAGTGTAGAGCATTGGCCTTGAGCTCTGTGCAGGCTCTGGGAGACAGTCTAGAGGTCATCGAGACAGTCTAGGGGTCATCAAACTGTGTGAAAACCTCGGAGTTTTCATATTTGATCTCAACTCTGTTGTCATCCGGTGTGTGACCTTGAGAAGTTACTTAAAATCTCTAATCCTCTTTTGCAAACTGAGGATAAGAGAATCTATCTTTGGAATTAAGGGAGACTGAAATCTAAAAGAATGCAACCTTGTTCTTGGCATGTTAGTGTTGATGAAGGGTGGGTTTTGTATTGTGATGGCTGAAGCTAAAAGAACAAAAGACACATTGGACAAAATTAGGAGGGAATTTGGCAAGATCATGTAAAACATGGGGATTAAATGAGCCAATTCATGTGGAAGTGTTTAGACGATGCCTGAATATAACACGGAATCAGTTGTGGTTGGATGCATCTGATTCACCAGGGGAAGCCAGGATGTTTGGGGAATATTTTAAAGGTAACAAGAAAGTAATCATGTCTTTTTCATGAAATGGTTCTGTAGTCACTCCTGAATGTCTACAGAGTCAGTTTACTGGCTCTTGCCCACATTTTTCTTTAATAATATTTTAAGTTTGTTTGAGGCCACATTTTTTTTTTCTTTCACACCTGAGGTTTAAACCCATCAAGGCCTGTAATGTATATCTATGGTCTCATGTCATCCAGTAAATACTTGGTCTTGACAGTGGTGCCATAAACAAAAACCCCGTTCAGGAATTTGCTCATTGCTTTTCCTGCTTGATATATTAGTAACTGTTGGCTTATTGGCCAGAGCAATAAAGAAATGAAGCATTATGAACCACTCTATTTATAACAAAACATAACTATTTACTCTGCCTGTTCTGAAGCTGTCACTTGCTCATTTTTGCTAGAATTTGGTGACTATTTTCATTATTCAGCCTTGCAGCTCCTCTAAGTGCTCATTTACATGCATGGTACCACTAACCATGTTTTTTTTCAACAAATTTGCCACATGAAAAGATAGTTTTGATTTATGTTTCATATTCACTAGAGCAAATCATTTTGAAAACCGTTCTAAACACTGGTTATTTCTAGGAGTGTGACTTTGTTCCTTTTCAAATGTATCTGATGCATGAATTTCAGCAAAAGACATGAAAGAAAATCCAGCAAGAAATAGGACAGATGACAAACATGTATTGATGTTACGTAAAAGACAAGCAAACTGTGATCTAAGTGTGTTGGTCTCTGGGGAGGCTGCCGAGCAGCTTTTCTGAGTGATTGGGTTTTTTGTGGGATTCCCCTCCCCAATCACAGGGGTAGAAGCTGGATTACAATTGAGAATGCAGAGATTAATGACCTGTTGTGACTAATCCACTAAATCCCTACTCCTGTTTCTTGTACATTGATTGAATTTATTGAAGCTGAAGATAGACCCAGATCAGTTAGTCTGATAGCAGGTCTCCGTGTGTTAATGACACTGTAGCTCCAGGCATGAGTAAGCAAGATGCAGGGAACCTTCATAGCACATGGTCACTTTTTGCAATAGGAACTTTTTAATAAAAAACATTTATTTATTTATGCATACAGAGCTGGGGTACAGGCCAGAGGTGGAGGGGCTGTGAGATTATTCACTAGAGACAGAGTGGGGAGCAGAACAAACAGACTGAGGAAGTACACTGCTGAGGGGAGCTGTGGGCTGGTCAGGAGAGGTCTGCTGTACCATGTGGGTCAGCTCCCTGGCCGGGGATCAAACTCGTGCTGCAGTGGCTGCCATAGCTTCATAGGGCTGTGCTTTAACCTGTTGTGCCGCTAGGGAACTTTTTTTATTAGTTGCTTTTTGAATTTGAAACCAGTGTGCATTCATGCACAATTTTTTTAAAGAAACTTTTCATATGATTACTTTAAAAATTACAATATTAGGCCCTCCCTAGTGGCACAGCGGGTTAAAGCACAGCACTAAGAAGCTTAAGCCACTTCCTCATGAGTTCAATCCCCGCCTGCCCTGGAGGAGATCCACATGGCGAGGCAGACCTCTCTTGACCCGCCCGCTGCTCCCCTCAGCAGTGTACTTTGAGCGATCTGCCTGTTCTCCTCTCCACTCTTTCTCTGGTGAAACCTCTCACCCTCCACATCTCTGGCCTGTACCCCAGTTCTGTACGAATAAATAAATAAATCTTAAAAAAAATTACAATATTAATGAACTCCAGGTGAAGTACTTTAGAGAAAAGGAGACAGATCACTTGTAGTCACCTGAATGTGACCGTTAAAAGTTTTATTTGTGAGCGTTTTTACTTTTTTGAAGTTGCACTCTACTTTTCCACTTACACCAAAAGTCATGTGAGCTAAATATGTGGTTTGATGCACTAAAGAAAGGCTGCCTACAATATAGGCCAAACAATATGAAAATGATTGTAATATAGAGGAATAGATGGATGAAAAGCACAGTTTTGTGCTCCATGAGTGAGTTCAAATTGGATGCAATTTGAAACAAAATTTAATTTTCTAAATCCTTGATTATGAATCCACTATTCTGGGAAAAATAATTAGCAGGAAATAAAGAGATGAAATATATAATCATGTACTGGGGAGTTTGAGTAGAAGAAACACTGGAGGAGATAATTTAGGAGTGATGTTTGAAAATGTCTTATTTAACTATTAAGATACTGAAATATATTTAAATGCACTCAGAAGCCATTTAGGAGAGAGACTAAAAGCTTTGGAACAGACAGACCTAAGTTTTACCTTTCAGGTTGCATGATTTTGTATAAATTAATTTTTACAACTCAGTTTTCTAAACTGTAAAATGTGACTAAAAATAATGACTTCAGTGACTTTTTATAAGTGTCAAATGACCTACAAAGGTAAAGCACTTGGTATGTTATTATAGCTTGATATATTCTATAGCATATGATAATACATATATTTATACTATCTTATAATGGCTCAACAAACGTAACATAACATTCACAACATGTAAAATGCAGCTAGCCAAATTCTTTGTAGAAGCAGAGGATTCTTTGAGTTTCCTGCTTTGTACTAGAAGCTCAGAAATCTTCAGAACCTCCCTCTGACTCGACTCTCATAAAAGGATTCACACTGTTAAAACTGATATTTAAAAGACTTCTGTGATACTCCAGCAACTTACCTCTCCAACTCCACTCCAGTTTGCCAGTACAGTATTCTGTGAACAGTCTTTGCCTCTACTTACCTGTACCTTTACTCCCACTGCATTTCTCCACTGCTTGTAACCCACCTGAATCATACCCATCTCACCAGGTCTGCCGGGGGCTCCTTGTCTGCGAAGCTGCTGTCATCAGTCCTGTTTCTCTCCACCCCACTGGCTCTAACTCTCTCTAGTTCTGCTCATTACCAGCCTTCCCCACTCTACCAGGTAGAGAATTCACTGGGGTTACGACTCCTCTATCCTGTCCCCAGCCCTAGCAGAGGATGCTGCCTGGTTGGGTACTCTTGTGATAATTACAAGGGTACCTGGAGATATTACCAATAGTATCTGCTGATTTAACTTCCATTTTCTCTTATCCAACCCACCTAGCACCCCACCCCCCTTAGAGATACCACATCTCAGGACAGGTCTCAGCACACAACAGCCTGTGGGCCAAACCTGGCCAGCGGCCTGGCTTTGTAAACAGTTTTCTTGGAACACAACCTTGCTCATTTGTTTATGCATTGTCTGTGGCGGCTGTTACACCGCAGCAACATAGCTGAGTGGTTTCAGAAAAGACTGGATGGTTTGAACACTAAAATTCTTACTATCCAGCCCTTTCTAGAAAAAACTTGCACCCCCAAATGTGAAATGATTAATTCCAATGCTTCCAACATGTAGAATAATAAACTGAGTGCCTGCCTAATTTACTTTATGCAATAAAAGATTGGGTAACTTTTAGATAAAATATTAAAAAATGTTAAAGCCTTGCAACTTCACCTTGCAGAATCACCTTGATTTCTGTGGGTACTTCTGCAGTTTTTACCTATCTAGAAGATTCCTTAGATGTTCCACTGTCAAAAACCAAAAAAAAAAAAAAAGTAAAGAAAATCTCAGTTTGTGCTGGTTTGAATTTCAGAAGCTCTCTTTGCTGTCAGAGAGCTTGGTGTATTCTCACTCTGCCTGGCAAACAACTCAGGGACGCCATCCTGCCCGAGGGGATAGTTGGTGTGGGAATGGCAGCTTGGCAGTAAGGAGCAAGCTTTCTGAAAATACTGTTCTTCTGCCAGCTCTTTGAAAACATAACCCTCCTCTTATGGGAATGTGAAGGTCAGACCACATTCAGAAATAAGGACATCACCTGGAAAGACAAGCAATTTTAGGAATGACAATCCAAAGATTCAAGCCTTTCCCCCGATGATTGAGACAGGCCAGACATACAGCCTGAGTCAAGATTAGTGTCTACCCACGAACTGATCATTTTCTCCCAAATAACCAGCTGAATGAGCTTTGCAGGGCTCTGGGAAATGCTGGCTGTCCTCCCTGGACAGATGGGGAAATTGAAGTCAAAAAGCAGTGACTTAGCCTGGCCAGACAGTGGGTTCTGGCAAGGAACCCACAGGACTCTCAGGGGCTGTATTCCCACCCTCTTAGATTGGGCGTTTGCACTGTGAAGCCCCTAATGCAGATTTCAGAATGCTCTCTGCTTTAACAGAGGCTGTTTGGCACTCTGGAGTAGAGTTAGCAAACAGTAACCCACAGACCTAATCCAGTCTGCTGTCTGTTTCTATGAGGCTGGGAGCTAAGGATGGTATTCATATTTTTTACTGGTTGAAAGAAATTCTAAAGAAGGCTACTTTATGATAGCTTAAAATTACATAATTTTGGTCCATAAATAAAATTTTGTGGAAGCAGCCATATTCCTTTAGGTATTGATTCTTATCTATGGTTGCTTTTACATTGCAGCACTGAGTTGAGTAGTTGTAACAGACCCAATGGCCAGCAAAGTATAAAGTATTTACTATGTGAGTCTCATAGCAAACAGTTTTGCCATCTAATATGCAAGTAAGAGAGGATGTAATGTAATAATTAAAACCAACTTTATTGAAGTTAAAATGCATATAACGCATATGTATTAATATAATTCACTCATTTGAGATCCCGATTTGATAATTTTGTAATTACTGCCACCAACAAGTTATAAAACATTTGAAAGCTCCTTCAGGTTTCTCTGTCCTCCTTTTTTTAAAAACATGTATTTGGCTATCACGCCTTTATACATATATTGTCTGGGTTCCTCTTCTGGAACTATCCAGACATCTTAATTTCCATATTTTAAACCCATTTTCATGTGGATTGAGTGGAATTTGAAATCAGTACAATCTAAACCCAGTGTCTAGAGCTTCTTGTCTATTAGCTCTGAGTCAGCTGCTCCCCCACCCTTGAGCTCAGGCAACCTGTTCCATCAATACATCAACTTTCCGATACTTGCACCTGAGAATTTCAGGTTACTAGAGCTCATTAAAGGAGGTGGTGGCGTGTGTAAAGACATACAGTTGACTATATTCTTTCTTTTGATAATTCCTTAATTCACCGCAGATACCCGCTCCGGATAGCTACTGTCCCTAATACTAATGGCTAACAGGAACTGTGGAAACAGTTCTCCTTCTATGGTATGGTCTGTATAATCGTTTAACTCTGTGAGGGTGATGGTTTACCCCCACTTTATTGAGAAAGGACAGAAGCACACAGGCTAACTTGCTGGACACAGCTGTTGCTATCTAAGCTAAAATTTGAATTCTCATCTGGCTGTGTCTGTTCTGGCTGAGTTCAGCCACCACACTGCCATGTACTCAGTCTACACTACAGGCCTGCCTACAGGGTAATAAGAACATTTTAAAAAATATTTATTTATTTATGCTTACAAAAACTGGGGTACAGGCCAGAGGTGCAGGGGGTGAGAAGATTCACCAGAGACAGAGTGAACACTTTTTAGAAGGAAGCCCCAAGAGGTTAAGGGGCTGATCCAACTCCTAAGTGCCACCATCAGGATTTGAAGCAAGTTCTGGTCACCAAGAAGGAAAAAAAGCAGAAAACAGCAATTGAAAAACATTAGCAAATCACCCTATTGAGAGCTGCGGCTGGTGAGCTACAGGTAATGCTAAGGTGAAAGTGTCAGTGGGTGAAAGCTGCCTTAAGTCAGATGTACTTTTGCTTTTTAAACTCATGGAGATTCCAAGACCAATATGAATAACTCATGGCAGTAAAGTGCTTTGAAAAGCACGGAGGGGCATGTCCCTGCTGACCAGCAATGATGATGAAAACCTTTCCTGTCCCTTCACAAACAGCACTGTATCTGCCTCAGACTGTTCAGAGCGCAGCCTGTAAGTTGTTTTCTTTCACTGCTCCCCCTCACAGCTACTACTGCCAAAGATGGTGTCACTTAGCAGCACCCCGTTTGAATAAATGCTTTGCATGTTTCAGAGCATCTTTACTAAGCTCTTGGTACCTAAAAGGTACCCCAAAATATTATTTGTTGTTCCAATTTTCCAGTCATGTTCTATTATCCTCTCTGCACCCCTTCTGCCAACCCTGGACATGCAGCTATTTCCTTTGAGATCCCTAGTGGTAAATAACAGAACTGTCTCACGGCCAATCTCAGCAGAAAAGAAATGTGTTAGAGCATTCAAGCTGCTCACTAAATCTATGGGTGGGTTAAACAATTGGAATTGAAGGCAGTACTTCCAGGAATGTGCTAAGGGATTGTTCTACAAAAGGCCCTTGTTCTTGCCGCTGCAAGACACAAGCAATCTCATAGCTGGTGTGGATTAACAGAGATGCTATGAAATATACTTTCCCACCATCCTCTCCAGAAAACAGTGTCTGTATCAGACCTACCTCCTTGTTACTCACTTCAGAACTGAAGTTTCGGACATGTGCTTCGTCAGATTGAGTCATGTGTCTGCAAAAGCAAAATCCAGGATTCTGCCTAAGTGGAACTGAACCAAAAGGCAGGCATGGTCCAGCGATGGAGGGTTGACTAAGCAATGGCCTCACAAAGATGTTCCCGTCCTAATCTTGAGAACCTGACATGGTAAAATGTTCTCTGAGTTTGGGATTCAATTAAGGGTCTTGAGATGGCAGGTTAGCCAGAGTTATCAGGTAAACCTGATCACAAGGGTCCTCACAGGGCAAGGCAGGCAGGTCAGAATCAGGAAAGGGAGATGTGATGACAGAAGTTGAGGTCGGACTGATGGGTTTTGAAGATCGAAGGACCTAAGCTAAGTGACACAAACCCTCTGTTGCAACTGGAACAAATTCTCTCCTGGACCCTCAAGGAGAAACTAAAGCCAGTTACTACCTTTCCTTAGCCCTCATGATTCATTTCAGATGGCCTGGGCACTAGAACTTAGGGTAATGATATCTGTTTCTGCCAACCACTATGCTTGTAGTAATCTGTTGCAGCAGCCATAGAAATTCATACATGTAGGAAAAGTATCCAAAATGGGGTGGTCAACCAAAAAGCATGACAAATGTCCAGCATCTAGTATGGAAGGAGAGCTAGAAAAACTTTCCCACATCTAGTTCATTATGTTATACAACTAGATTGGATGAACAAGCTGAATAAATTGTGGTTATTCAACTTGTTCACCTACTTTATTCATTGCATGACTTATTCAACAAATGTTCTATTCATTAAATAAATATTTACTGAAGCTAAGTGCCAAGCACTGTGAAAGATACTGTGGTTACAAAGGAAAACAGCGAAGATGACTCAGAGCTAATAGACAAGAAGCTCTAGACACTGGGTTTAGATTGTACTGATTTCAAATTCCGCTCAATCCACATGAAAGTGGGTTTAAAATATGGAAATTAAGATGTCTGGATAGTTCCAGAAGAGGAACCCAGACAATATATGTATAAAGGCGTGATAGCCAAATACATGTTTTATTAAAAAAAAAAAAAACCATGATCGTCCTTTATAGCAGCCAACACTTTTTAAGTTCTTCCTCTGTGTTAAAGATTATACAACGTGTTTTATATGCTTTGTTTCATTTAATTATATGAAACCTATGAGGTCTGGGATTGTTTGCCCCCATATTACAGGTATGGAAAGAGAGAGAGAGCAAATATCACCAAAGTAACATTGCTCGGGGACTAGGGTGGAATTTGGGACTCAGGTCTGACTCCGATGCTCATGTTTTGATGCATTCTGCTTCTCTTATCTATATGCACTGGATGAGGACTGAAATATTCAAATGTTAAGAGAAAAAAAAAAACTTCAGATATGTGAACTGCAAACTTCAGTAGGCATAGGCAAAGCAAATGGAGGCACATGCTTACATAGCTTTCCAAAGTGATTGACTTTCAAGAGGAAAACCCTCATTTGAATACATGAATTCCAGTCCATTTGGCTCAAGACCATATTCCGACTGAGGTTGGAGAAATTGCTGTGTTGCCTTCACTAATTTTGGGACAAGTGCATTCTCCTAGATTATTCCAGTGTCATTCCATACTCCATGCACACACAGGCTGCCACCCCCCTTCACACTCTTCCCTCCACCCATAACTATACCAGTGCCCATGCACGTGGTACCTGCATGTTTACATTAATACCCCAAGGTCATGTATGCAACCCTTAGCACCCTGTTTTAAGCTGGGTGCTCCCTCTACAGTGGTTTGTGAAGACATCCACACAGAAAATGTGAGCAGAGACATACAGACATCACATAGCATGCCCAGATCTATAGTTAAGGCGTGCAAGAACCCTGGAGTGCCTAGCCAAGGGCTATGTTTTACCCCAGAAGTACCCAAGGGTTCTGCTTTAGGACCTAGGAGCTGCTGCTTGCTGATTTACCGCTCAACTCAGCAGTTCTACTGACAGATGGTGTGGCTTGCTCATTAAATCAGAATCCTCCCCATTCCATGGGCTCCAAGCATGTTGGGAGACAGAGTTGGTGGTGTTTTCTAATGCTGAATGGTCTGCAACTCAAGAGCGTGAAGATAAATATTCTATTTCATTGTGCATCCACTAACTTAAGCCTTCCTGGGTCTATTCCCTTAACATTGACAGGGCACATTTAGAAAAGTGAAATGAAGTGCTTTTAGGCACCCAGCGCCTCCATCCATCACTTTCTCTTGTACTTTACCAGCCTGGCCCTTTTCTTTGGGACTTGTCTTCCTACAGTATTTTATATCAGTTATATACAAATTCTTGAACCAGAAAGAGACCTTCCTAGTCCAGAGTTCAGAACTTAGCTTTGATTTTGAGGCATTATTGGGCAAAGCTTATTTCTCTAAAGAGATTCTTGAAGGGTAAGTCAACCTGTGCAAAGAAGGGGCCCTGGTCAAACCCAGCACAGGCAAGTGAGAGCACAGAACAACTAGATTACCAAATTGTGTATTTGTCCTAAGGGCGATGGGAAGTCACCAGAGGACCTTAAGCTGAGGGCTTTTACCTGATTGCATTGGAGTGTTTGGAAGACCTCTGCAGCTAGAAAATGCAGAACTGACCTGGATGAGGCAGGTAACCTTGAGGTCAGTCAGGAGATTGATGGTGACGTGATGGAGATGTCCTGATGGAGGGAAGGGTGGATGCGAGAGCAAGAAGGTAAGAAGCTGTTAGGAACAAGGATGGTGGATCTCGGTGAGTTTCATGGGAGCCAGTGGCACAGTGAAGGAAGGGAAGCATCACGTGCATTCTCCTTTGAGTCACTGAGATTACAAGCCACTTGGATGAGAGTCAGGGAGGAAAGGGAATATTGGCCAAAGAAAGAGAAGACAGTATCCTCTACGAGAGTGTAGACTAGAGCATAAGAACCTGTGGTTACTACTGTTTTTAACTAATGTTGCCAACACCACTATTACTAGCTGCTATTGGTTGCTTAGCATACATCTAAACCTAAAATAACTTTCAGATCTTATTCAAACCATGTTGATAGGTCTCATTCTTAACCTGTATAAAGCTGGAAAGATAGAGGCCCAGAAATTTTGATAATTTAATCAGAATTAAAAAGCTAGCAATGGATCAACCCAAGTCTGTTTGGCGCTAAAGAAGATAGTTAACAACTCCTAGGGAAAACTACCTAAGGGCAGATGATGGGGACGGGGACCGAATGATGTCAGTTGAGAAAGAGTGATGAGATAACAGTCTGGTGGGATGTCCCAGTGGGAATACTTCTTGGAGAAGCTGAGGTCTACTGAACTTAATGAGGCAACCTAAGCCAAATCTCTGGGTGCAAGTGCATCATTTTGAAGCAAAGAACAGCTAAGTAGTATTAATAATATGGAAGGTGATGAGGGCATTGGAGGTAGCTTTTCAAATCATACTTCTTTCTAACCTTTGATTATCTTACTTCGCCAGTGAGATAAAGCTGGAGCCTTAGCTTGGCACAGGCTGCTCTTGTGATGGGTCACTTCCCGCATCCCCAGTCTGCTCATCATGCTTCAGCCACAAAGGTTCTTCCCTTCTTCTTTCTTTCCTTCCTTTCTTCCTTTTTTTTTTTTTTCACTCACCTTAAATTGAGCACCTGCTGTATGCCAGGAGCTGTACCAGTCTGAATGATCTTGGAAGATACCAATAGCAACTTTCTTAAGGTGCTCATGGGCTACTATATTCATCTTGTTTATAATTTATTGTAGCACACTTTGAAACATGCTTGTTACAAACATTGTGTTGAGTGGAATCAGAAATGGAAGAGGCTGTGGCTTTGCTTGAGCTAGGGAAATGGACAAGTGGAAATTTGTCAGATGTGTAGAGGAGCTGGGCACGTGGTGGGGAGGAAACAGCAGCTGACATAAAAGCACCTGGTAAGTCGTGAGCACACACAGATTTTTGGCATGGAATGGTTAATTTGCCCTGGTTACTACCCTTTATATGCTCTGCCCAAATCCTAAGGCCTCTCCTGCTCTCTTCTCGTCTGCTTCCTTTCACCTTTTTGCTGACTCTCTGGATTAAACTCGTCATTGCAGATCTCTGACAATTTCTCCCCTGCTTTGCTAACCACTTTAAAAAATAGACATTTAAAAGGCTTCTGAGGGCCTCCCGCTATGTTATGGCTCTCGTGCTGTGTGAATCGACGCTCCCTGCCCAGAGGACGTGCGCCCCACACTGGGGACCCAGAGGCTGCCAGGCTTGCCATGACGGCCTGCTCCATGGGCTGTGAAGACTGACAGCTTGGCTTCTGCTCCCTGGTGTCAGTCACCTGCCGTGGCTGCCTTCAGCAAAGGGCACGGCACCAGATTGCTGCTCACCCACAGGGTGAGCAGGGCCAGGGAGTTAGGCCACCCAGGCAGCATGGATCAGGTCCAACCTGGCCCCTGGCTTTTCTTACCTTCAGCACCACGGGAGCCTTACCTGCATGCCCAGCCTGCCCAGGGTTCTCTGGGCTACTCCTGAGTAGAGGTGGAGTTGACTTAAAATGACTCGCCTATGCACTCCTTTTGGGCTCTGCTTCAACCACAGCCTTTGCTGATGTCTCTCTCTGGTCCTGTGATGCCGCTGAGTCTGGAAATGAAAGACCCTAATTGTGGCTCAATCCTGATGATCATGAGGGGAGTCTCCCCATATCTAGTGCCTTTATTTATGCAGGCACTATGGAGACCTTGGATCCGTAGGCATAGGGCCCAGTGACTTTCTGAAATTTGGTCCTCCTGCCTGTGGGCTCAGTAGAACTCACCAGACACATGAGGCCAGAGATCCATGAAAAGATGCTGAATTATGAACATCCACTGCACTTCATCCCCATGCTGTGCCTGGATACAAGTCAGGGACCTAGAAGTCAGATGTTGTTCTTCATTCCAATTATTAGGAGTAATAATATACACACAGTGTACCTACTCTTCCCATGATGGTGCTCAGCCTTTGAGAAGAGTTAGCTCCCATAACTTCACAATGGCTCCATGAGGATGGTGCCCCATGAGGTTGGTGCCCCATGAGGACGGTGCCCCATGAGGATGGTACCCCATGAGGATGGTGCCCCATAAGGATGGTACCTCATGAGGATGGTGCCCCATGAGGATGGTGCCCCATGAGGAGTGCGCCCATGAGAATTGTGCTCTGTGGCACTGGGCTTCTAGCTCAGGCAGCTTTACTCCACAGCCCATTAACCAAAATGTACTTCATGCTCTGTCTCCACTGGGACATTGCTCTTGGCATGCTTAGTGCTCCCAGCCAAGCCAGTCTTCTGAGAGCATCTTCCTCTAGGTCTGCCTCTAGCACTCTAGTTGGCATGTCTTGCACTAAAACTAGACAATGCAGTTGAGTCTTGAATTTCTTATACAGTGGCCTTGACATTGAAAGGACCACATGTGTGATTTACCCAGCAGCCAGTGGTACTTGTTGTGTAGTGTTTCTGTGCTCAGTTGTTCTCAGTTTTGTTAAGGGACCGCACACAAGAGGTCTGGACCCCAGGAATAGGCTGCCCAGATTTGACCACTTGCTTCACCACATAGTGTCCATGTGACCTTGAGCAACTTATTTCTCTGTGCCTTGGAGTTCATTCCTGCTAAGTGCAGATTCCAGCACTACCTACCCTATGGGGATCTTGGGAAGATTGGATGCTTATGTAAAGCTTTTCTACACACACTGTTAAGTAAACATTTGTTTTAACAATGTTGATGATGATTGCAGAAAATATGGCAATATGGTCTGTTTCAGGAAGCTTTTAGTCTAATAAGTCATACTATCAGTCACAAAACAAAATGAGACCATATAGAGTAAAGTATCAGTCTGGTGGTGAGTAGCAGTAGTTGAATAAGGCTTCTGGGAATTGTTGAGGAAAGCTGGGAAAGGCAACATGGAAGAGGGACTTGACTATGACTCCTGGGGTGAGTAGACTGGAGGGAGGCAGGGGACAGGGTGGTAACTTGATCTTCTTCTTCTTCTTTTTTTAAGATTTATTTATTTATGCTTACAGAACTGGAGTACAGCCAGAGGTGTGGTAGGTGAGAAGATTCACCAGAGACAGAGTGGGGAGCAGAACAGGCAGATGTACTGAAATACACTGCTGAGGGGAGCAGCAGGCAAGACAGGATAGGTCAGCTACCCCATGTGGGTCAGCTCCCTGGCTGGGGGATCGAGCTCATGCTGAAGTGACTTCTGAGAGATCCATAATGTGGTACTTTAACTTGTTGTGCCACCAGGAAGAGCCCGGTGGCTTGATCTTCATAACATGAAGGCTGCCTCCCTCAAAGAGCACGGCTGTACCTTGTCATCATTTTTTGCCCACTAGCCAAATCTCCGTCCAAACTAATGAGCATGGGACTCTGCATTGAAGTTGGGCACTCTGGTTAGTCAGGGGATCCAGTGAGTCTTCCTGGATGGAAGGTCAATTCAAGAGATAGTGGTCATTGTATAGGGCTAGAGCTGGATGGAAGTCAGATTAAGCTACTTAGCATCTCAGCTAAAAGACAAAATAAAGCTGTGACTTAAAAGATTAGGAATTTGGGGTAAATGATAGAACAAGAGGACTTGGACTGGAATATAGAAAACAGTGTAAAGATGGGGAGCAGCATTCTCATAGGACTTTAACTGATGATTTAAGGAGAAGAAATTCTAATTATCAGTCAACTCAATAAAACTATAGCATCAGACCTGGTATCACTAGCATCCTAGGGGTTCCTAATGCTAATGGTTCCTAACAGTAGAGCTGGATTTAAAAGAGACCCACATATAGAAGTCCTCTTGTAGAAATCAGCCCAGGATAGATTCAGAGTAGGTGGCTCACGAAAGCCATTGTCAGCTTCAGCTTGGGGCGCTTGGTGATCTTGGATTGCAGGGAGAAAAGCCTTTATGAGACTGGATGGAGAGTAGTTCTTTTAAAACATATTTATTAAATTTCTACAGTATTTGAGGGACGATTTTTTTTTTTGAAATGGCACTGTATTTGAGACATGTGACTCAGCCATGCATCTCTCTGTTGAGAAGCTGACAGTCTAAAAGATAAGATAAATCCTATTCACAAATGACTTAATACAAGGGGAAAAGCAGCGCCCGATATAAGAAAGGCAGAGACAGAGAGCCTTGGGAGGGCAGAGAAGGGCGTGCTTGCTTGCAACGGAGCCAGTGGACTGGATGCACAGCCAAACTGGCATTGGAACCGCCTCACTCATCTGGGTTCAGATGTCTGCTGCGCCACTGGAGAGCTGGTGACTCTTGTAACTGAATGTGACCACTTAGACTTTATCTCCCGCTGTAATATGTGGATCAAAGTAGGACCGATCTACCAGGGCTAGTTTTGAAGTTTAACTGAGATGATACATATAAAGTGTGTGTCGCTTGTAAAGGATAGTTGCTGTTAATTTTTTGAACTGTTTCATTAGTAACCTGCGCAGAGGTCCAGAGGATGTCTGCTCTTAGAGATGCAGGGTCAGCTCAAAATAGAAAGAAAGGGATGAAGAAGTATAAAGGAGGAGTTAACATAATCAGGGGAGAATTGTTGCCAGAGTTCTTTTCACTCCCTTGGGATTTATCTGCTAGATATATGTATATAAATCCCTAGAGAGCAAGAAGACACCAACTTCTTCCCCCATTCACTTCCCTCCTAAGTCGCATGGAGATGCATCCTGACTAAAGTAGATTCTTTGGTGAAAGAGTATGTTGCTATCTCCTTGTTGGAGAGCAAGTCTGTAGCACCTATTAAAGTTGAAGTGAAGAAAAAGGGTGACTGCCGCTGACGTCCCATAATACTTCTCAGCTTATCTCCTGGAGAAACATGCACACATGTGTACCAGGAAGCACATACGAGATACTCATTGTGGCATGGTTTGAACATGAAGATATTGGATATATAAACCCACCCCCAAGGAATGGGATAACTATGCTAAACTAATTTCAGCTATGCTGGAGTAACATTACACGGCACTAGGCAACAAAGAAAAGTATGTGGTTGAGCTCTATGTCTCTGCATGGTGGTGGCATCTTCAGAACATATGTTAAGAAACAAATTTGCTAGATTAAAGTCATAGGAGGCTAGTCATACAAAAAATAGTATATTTGTGTGTGTGTGTGTGTGTGTGTGTATTTGCAATTTCAGCTAGCCCTTTAACATTTTGGGGAGTGGGGACATTGACACCTTCACAGTTGATAATCCCTATGTAACTTAATACAGTTGTCCTTTTGATAGCCTTGGGGGGATGGCTTCAGAATGGGAGGTTCATGCAGGGATATGAAAATGGTTGAGTCTCTTATAATTTCCCTCTTATCTGTGTTTGGCATCCTCGAATTCAGTGACATCCCCATTGGTTAAAACTATGAATGGAAACCCTTGGGCAGAAAAAGGAGATCTAAGTAGGCCCATGTCCTTCAAACTATGTTATTTCAAAGGTCTACTGAGCATATGAAAAATTCTAGAAGGAAGCCCATTAAATTAAAAACAAAGATTGCCATATGGGAAGATTGAAGTTGTGATGGGAAGATAAGTAATATGAACTTTACAGGTGCTGTCTGAATTACTGTGAAATGTATTTACATTATATTGTATAATTGCAAATAAATAACCAAATACATAGGTAAATAAGTTTGAAGTGGTCACCTTCATACCTTCACCTCTTCTAAGTACATTTCAAAACGAAGGCTATCAAGTCCCTTTTTAGAAAATGCAATCTAGAAAAAGGATGACTTCGTTTATTTTCATGTTCTAACTCTTTTAAAGCCAGTAAAAAAGTATGTTGCTTTTTTTTTTTAATTTTGCAAACAGTTGCAAAATTAAATTTGGTTTCTGTGTTTCATGGGGAATGATTTAATGCCTTCCCACACATTGCTGGCATGCACATATGTCCTAAATAGAAATGAACTACACAGAAATATAAATAACATTTATATGAGATGGACATTCCTGTTTAGTTGTTTTCCCAAGCAGGCATGAAAATGCCCATTTTAAATTTACATTTAGACAGGAAAATTACCATTATTTCAATAGTGTAAGAAAAAATAATAATCCTAGAGGTTGATTTTTTCAAGTGCAGTAAATACATGACTTTCCCGACCATGCAGACACTTTAACCAAACAGTCAGATGAAGACAGAGGCCATCAGCCCATCATTTGCTCAATTTCTAATATCTAAATGACTGATCATTTTTTTTTTAGTTCATATGTTGGGTCATGGAGAGGATAAATAGAGACCATCTTACATCAAAATTAAAATAACAACAATAATAGCATATACGAGGTGTGTTTTCAGAGATGCCTTCAGAGATGCCCTGCATACCTGAATCTCCCAGAAGCCCTGTGAGTTACAGAGAGCAGATCTCATTAGTGCCAATTCACAAACTATGACACTGCATTTCAGAGCAATTTCATAGGTTTGTCCTGGATAGTATGGGCCATTTCAGAATCACATTTTGTCCTCATAGCATTTATCACCAGCAGAGATGACATTGCCTGTCTATGTTTGTCTTCTGCTCTGAATCCCTCAGTAGAGAGAAAACTTCATGATAATAGGGGCTTTGTCTTTTCGTTGCCTAAGACAGTGCTTCCTGCATAGGAATTACTCCCTAAATAGCCAGCAAAGGGATGAGTGAATGAATGATTGTGTGAAGGGAATGAATGAATGAATGAGAGTAGGCCCTGGGCCTAGGCTCGCCCATTGTTCTAACTCTTCTTGTGTCAGACTTCAGCTGATCATATATTATGTAACAAGTGGAGGTCCTTGGTAGGGAGTCCTGCTGTTCAAGTCTGCATTATGCCACTTGGCTTTTACAACACACCTCTATCTATTATTTTCTGATTTGCTAACAGAAAGCTAAAGAAGCATTTTGCTTTTAAGACAAAGGACCAAGAAGCGGCAATAGTGTTCGTTCCCCTTTGCTCTGCAGCAGCTACAGTGGGGCTGCACAAGGGCAGCTGCCAGGCTCCTTCCCCAGGGCCTTCTTTCTGCAGGTCTTTTGATGACTTCCCCCCCCCCCAAAAGTCAGTGTCTAATTATAGGTGGACAGAAAGTCTTTGATGCAAAAAGGACCTTGTTTGCGAAACAAGACCCATCTTGTCACAGAAATCAAAAAGCAAATGTTAAATTTGGGGCATTGCAGTAACAATCTCTCCACTAAAAGCCGTGGCATTTGAATTCCTGAGTAATGCTTAAGTGAAAACCATTCCACTTCAGCTGATTCTGGAACCTAAGATTTCCTTTTGCTTTTGTTTTCATAAAATAGTTAGCAGTATTCGAAAGGCCACGGCAGAAGCTGGTTCCCTTCTTTTTCCGAGCAATATGAGAATTCTCAATAGTTTGGAGCAAGGTGGGTGAAGGTGAATTAGTTGCTTTCTCAGGAGGCAAAGGAGAAGCCAAAAAGAACTCAAATTAAGATGTCGTTTTCTAGTGAAATATATGTAAGAAAGCAAAATTACTGTGGCAGAACACCATGGTTAATACCTACACTATTAATAAACACAAGCCCATAGGGCCGACTTTTTCCTTTAGTCAGGCTTGAAGATTGTTATCATCATATAGCACTATTGCATTTTGTTCTTAATTAAAAGTTAGGTATTTTGTTCACAAGTGGATTTTTTGCATTCACTTTGATTTTTTTTAAAACAGTGCATTAGAATACTCTCCTCCAAGCTGCTGAAGTTTTTTGGGCATAGTTAGGTTTTGTCTCACCTGCCTCATTCCCATCACCCTTGTTTCCAGCATCTGTGGGCTACTTATACAAATTTGACTTTTGCATTTCAGTTGTCTTTAGACTAATTCTTCTCCAAGCTATGTTAACGGCTATCTGAGGTGTGCTCAAAGGAATATTTGCTATTAGATAAAAAGTAGTGAGATGGGTATTTGTAGAAAAGATTTGGGCTTGCTCACCCCAGGGTTAGTTGGGGAGATGGTGTTCTTGTTACAGCAGAACTGGTGTGTGTGTTTGAGCTAAAAGTTGTTGTGAAAGACCCAGTACCTTCTTAACAGTGATTAGAAGTTCATAGAAGTTAATGTTCAACCTATCATTGTGTCTTGGGGTGTGTGTGTATGTGTTAGCCAAGAAAGCATCAAGTTTTCCACCTTTTATGTAATTGTTGAAAGAACAATTTTTGGGGTGTTTTGAGGTGTGTGTTTTGGGGTGTGTATGTATGTGTTAGCCAAGAAAGCATCAAGTTTTCCACCTTTTATGTAATTGTTGAAAGAACTCTACAGAGACTTACAGAGAGGCTGCTATTCCCTTTTCTCTACCATAAGGCCTCTTCCTAGTGAAAACTGTGGAATGGGATCATAACTACACACCCAGGCTTTGTAAGAGGGTGTTGAAGAGCTGTCCAGCTGCAATAAACATTAGGCTTTCCTTTGTGTGTTAAACATGAGTCACAATTTTTGGAAGCAAAGTCCCTCACCATTTCCCGCTTCTCTCTACAGTTAGAATAGCTGGTCAACAGTTTGCCATAAGAGCAGAATGAGGAAGAGCTCTGAATGTCATCCTTTTCTCATTTGATCAAACTATTTGACTAGGAGGTGGTTCAGAGCAAGTGGATCCTGTGAAAATGCTTGCCAAGGAGCTCACAGTGCATTTGCTCCAGTGTTTTGAGGTTAGTTTGCCATAAAGAAAACCCTGACACTGGGTTAGATGGGTGGGCTAGATGTCAAAATACTGATGTAATGGTGTAGAAGCTAGTCTTATCCTTGGAGACAAAACTGGTGGTTGGCAGTTGGGGGTGGAAGAAACAGGTCTCAAAAAAGATATCCAAGGTCCTCCCTGGTGGTGCAAAGAGTATCAGCATTATGAGGCTATCACCAGCCACACCAGCACAAGTTTGATACCAGACCAGGGAGCTGACCCACATAGTACAGCAGACCTGTCCTGTCTTGCCCACTGCTCCCTTCAGTAGATCTGCCTGTTCTACTCCTCGCTCTATTTCTGCTGAATCCTTTCACCCCCTGCACCTCTGGCTTAAACTCTAGCTCTTGTATGCATAAATAAGTAAATCTTAAAAAATTAAAAGATATTCGTGCAGACATGTAGTCATCACCCAAACAGTCTTGCTGTGGACAAGCTCCCGTGAGGGGACAGAGCACAGCAGAGTCTAGCAGCGCCACAGGGAGTGGGATGCAAAGACAGGCTCTCGTTTTGACTTACTTGGGTCAGCACAAAGGTGCCCAACGAGACAAGCCACAACTGGACAGATCGAAGAAAAAAGTCGAATCAGGTTACTAAAATTAAGGCCTTAGTAGAACCGGGCTAGGGTGGGATAAATACAGGGTCAGAAACAAGACTGCCAAATAAATAAACTGACTTCTTATATCCCCTCTGCAAGGTTAGTGTCGGTTCCAAAGAATGAGGCAGCTGCCCCTGTGGCTCGCAGGATAAGTAACAGGCAGGCGTGACAGTATGACAGCTCAGACTCACCAGGTGATCTGCATTTGAGAGGATGTTAAAGCCTCATCTGCACCAACCCATTTGGCCCTACTAGCATCGCTGTTGAATCAGGAGTGACACTCTTCCCACTGGAATCAGCAGCTTCCTTGAGATCTTGGCAGATCTGAGATGGGATTATGGCAGTCTGGTTTGGAACCACATTCTTCACTCCTGGGTATGGAGTTGATGTAATTACAAAGCTCATCAAATTACCAAAATCAGAGCATCAATGGACCAAGAGAACAGAAACTGGGTGAATGGTTCAACTTGAATTTGGTGACAGGTCTGGGAATAGCAACTTTCCCAGACATCTAGGGAATAAAACACCAACCCGGGACTGGTGAATGTGACTGAGAAGCTTTCTTTGGGACACCTGCCTGCAGGTGTTTCAGCAGGAATGTTGTAGGATTCAGCCCTTTTATTCTGTCACTGGGTGCTGGGGAGGCTGTTCTTTGAGTTGTGCTGTGTCCACCTGCTTGTGGGACCTGGGCATAGGCCAGGGCCCCACCCACCCCAGTGCTCTGGCTCTAGGCACTTCCTTCTCAAGGCTTCCCCACGGCATGTGTCCTGCTTTCCACAGTGACCCTACATTCCCTGCAAACCCAATGCAACTGACATTAAAGAACAATGTTCAGTGACTGTTAGCACACATTGTTAGCCTGGGAAGCTAGTTAATTCATGTTCACATTAAACTAAAGCACCTTAAATGACTCACTTGAAATGTAAATACATGTCTGGCTTTAGTATTATATCTTCTTAAGTAGCAGGGACATTTTCTCCTGTTTTGGTTAACAAATTCACATGTCCTGTGGCTCTTACTCTCCTCTGAAATTTCTGTCATGCTAACTATCTGAAGAAAGCATTTAGCAACTAATTACTTATTACATGGCACTATCTTTTCCATTGTTGGCTTGTACTTTCACTGAACTCATTAATTGCTATTTAACTTTTCACGGGATATCTTGTCTTCCCAGGTAGACTAATAGCTCCACGCTATGGGAATTTCACAATGGCTTTTTCCTTGCACATATGGATGTCAGTCGAATGTTCTTACCCATTATGTGACCTTTTATTATACAGAGAGAGAAGTAGTGAGAGAAGAGAGGAGAAAGAGAGGAATAATCAGCTCATCCCGTTTGCGTTTTTCAAGGAGGTGGGTTATTCACAATGTGTACTGGTTTTATCTCCCACCTTACAGAGGCTGGGTCCTGTGAGCATCTTGAATAAATCTGTGTGCACTAATAAGCCCTCTTAGGAATTCAGGGTTGGTGTTTTAAACCATAGTCCCTAGATCACTCACTAACTTCAGAGCCCTAATTGATTTTAAGGTGAGAAAACACAATTAGGTGGGAAAACAAACCTGTTATTTTATCAGAATTGTTAGATTGATCATTTAATATTTTAGTAGGAGAGAAGAAGGAGATTTGAAATGTGTCTGTGAGCTTTTGACTGAGGTCCTCTTCCAGGAATAAAGGTTAAAAAATAAAGAAAACAGTTTCTCCTTTGTATGGTAGCTATGGACAACCTAGAAAGAGGTTCTTATACATCAGAGTGAGTTAGGTCTCAAAGACATTCCATGTTCATGCAGGGGAAGGGCATGGATTATATAGCTGGCCTGTAGGCACAACGCCCCTGACATATGGTGAGAGGGAGGAGGTAGGCTCTTGTTGCTTAGTAATATAATCATTGCTAACAGCTATTGATTATTTAATAGATTCTGGACACCCTTCTAGGTCCTTTGAATACTTGATGATGATACTGAAAAGCTTTCACAAAGTGACAACTAATAATAAAACTCTAACAAAGTGACAAAATGATCAACCCAATTTTTAATCCCAAGGAATTTAACTAGAGCAGCAAACATTTTCTCTAAGGGGGCACATAGTAAATAGTTTCAGCCTTGTGGTCCCACACGGCCTCTGTCTCATCTACTTGAATATCCTGTGGTAACTTAGAAGTAGTTACAGAGCTATGTAAGTGATGGGCATGGTGCAATAAAACTTTATTTGCAAAATAATACAAAGGGCCACATTTGGTCCATTGGTTTCCAGCTCTTACTCTTGAGCTCAACTGTTTGCTCTTCCCAAATTAGGGGCTGGCTCTTTGTCTTGTTCTCATTCTTATAAATTTAAATTTCTATTTAAATTTAAATCCCTATATATTTATGAGGGATTAATTATTTTGAGGATTGTCCATACTGAAGTTGGTATTGTTGTTTTTTTTTTTTTTTTCTATTTCTCAAATACCCGAGGGTCCTGATAGAAATAACCTCTGATAAATTGGGGCAACAGATTAATTTTTTTCATAACATGGATCTTCCCAAACTCAGCAATGGTTTCTAGGCATTTGTCTCTTTGATCTTGTGGCGATGATGCTGTTTTTGTGGTGATGATGTCTGTTCCCTTTTCATATGATGCTTGGAGGCTGCTCGCTTTGACTCCAGACCTTCCTCGACTTACTTTCTGTAGTAAAATGCTCTACACCTGAGCTAAAATCCCAGGGAGTTGTTTTCTGAACTCGGTTTAGTCCCTACCAATATAGTCTAAAATGAAAGTGCAAGAAAAGAGCATGCTATCAGAATGGTTGGGCACCTTTTCATTTCTCCCCAGTCACCAGAACAGTTGCAAAAATCTCTGGAAGGGATGATTAATGCAGGAGATGTGTTGTCTGGGGATTTGGAGAGCATTGAACCTATGATAGATGGTAGGAGAATTAATATTAATACTACTAATAATTGACCTTTGAAAAGCACCTTATGATTTACAAAATGTTTCCCCCCACTCCTATTGATGACCCAGGCCAGCTCTCTCCTCTCCTCCCTTCCTTGAGTACCTGGGGATTTGTCTTAATAGTTTTTCAGAATGTAAGGCTGCTGATACAATCTAATCTGAGCAGGTACTGGGACCTGAGCACATTACTTATTCATGCATTTGCTGATGGAGATGGAAATCCAAGCATGACATCAGTAGATCCAGAAGGCGATGCTTTTCCATCTTCTTTCTCTTTAAATCTGGGTCCTTGTGTGTCAAGGAGAAGAAAAAGTACATCATTTAAAAGTGCATCTGTCACTTACGTGCTTGGAAACATGTCACAGTGAGTGGTGAAACATTATTAATTCCTTTTGCCTTCGAAGAATAATTCATGCACTTACAAGTATAATCTGCATCACAATGGGATATTTGGATGTAAGCGTAGGTGTAATTAACGCTAGAAAATCTTGAAACAAGAGAAGCAAGGAAATTTGCAGTTAAATCAGCTTCAGACATAATCATTGTGCCAGGGAATTTAGGTTCATGTTCTAACTTTGGTAATTATGAGGGTCAGTGAAGGGGAGAAAAGTGAAAGCTGCCTCCAAGTTTTTGGACCTACAGATGAGACCTGAGCTAACTCCGGCTTGTTTTACGTGTTCTCTAGAATTTGAATCCTTAATTCAATATTTTACCATTTATTGAGCCTTTTGTTGTATCAAAGGCTCAGATCTAGACATGTGACTATACAAACATAATAACAATAGCATGGTGGCTGCCATGGAGATCCTGTCCAGATTCCCTTTACATGGTTCTGTGAGTGTTGGCCGCTCACAGTTGCCCTCTTCTCCAGAGAATTGTTCTTAGCCAAATGGGAGTTGTCTTCCTCTGCCCTCTGCCCCACACACCCCCATGGGATCTTATAGCCAACGACTGACTTACATGGAAGGCTTGGGTGGGAGGAGGGTACAAAGGGCTGGATTGATTCCAAGCTGGAACCAATTCTGTCTGGAGAGTTCCACATGGGATCAGGCGGGAGCTCGATCTCAGCTCAGTTCCTGGTCCTGCCCTGTCTTGATTCCTCACTTTCTTCTTCCTGCAGTTTAATCACAGCCCCTTAAATCCCCACCTCAGATTTTACATCTGGAGAACCAACTTAAGACACAGCATACTCACTTACTGCATCAATTACCGGGGGCAAGAAAACTAAACAACTTATAAGTATTATCTGATATTTATAATGAACTGTTTTGTTGTTAGAATTGAAGCTCAGACAGATTAATTAAGGGCTCCACATCTCACAGCTGGTAGAGTCAAGTTTCCCGTGGGTCTCTGAGACTCTGTGGCTATTCCTTCCAGCTGCCTGAGCTGACGAAGACATGTGAAAATGCCTGCTCCACACCTACAGGAGCTCTGGTTCAATAGGTGGTGAAAACCGGTGCACGGACGTTATCAGGGACTGAAGAATTCAGAGACAGGCTTCAGAGGAGGAAGAGCTCATATTCACTTGAAAAGCATGCCTTTGTAGAGATTTGATTACATGCTAATATAGAAACCATGCTGAGCTCTCATTTTTTCCCCCAGCTGGACTCACGTAGGTGTTACTTCTGGTATATTTTAAGCTTCGTACTTGCAGGATATGTGGATGAGAGCAAGGTGGCTTGCGCACACATAGGTATATTGCATGAACCCTCACATAAACCTACTGCAAAGAAAGTTTTCGTGAGCCCGATACTGAAGGAGGCGTGGGATGAGCTGCTTCCTGAGTCTGGACACAGTGGTCCCAGGTTCTCCCATTCCTCAGTACACAGCTATGAAGAGGATCTCTCCCTGTGCTTCCTTCTCTGAAATTACCATCTGAAAGCCCTGAAACTACCCTTGATAATCCCTTTCCTGCTTTTTTTAGACTAGTATGATAACAGCACAGACAGGAGAATGATACATTTGACATATACTTTGGACTAGAGCTGTTTGGTGTTTTAGGGGCTTGCTCATGGGATTGGATGTGATCAACTTTAAGCTCCTGCATTATTTTCCAGCCCCTAGAAATGAATAGCTGCCATTTTGTTCACATGCTTCATCGAGAATAGAACTTAGCCTGCATTAATACAACTTAGCCTGCATTAATATGCAAAGCTTACTCCCAGGCTAGGCAATAAACTGGGGAAGGATTATAACTTCCTGGGCTGTTTCCCATATTCTGTCTTTTTAGGTGTCCAATTCACATCTGGGTGAGCTTCACTTTTCTTGCTGTGGAAAAACTAATGGCAGGGTCAGCCTCAGGAATCGCTCTCTTTGCCCTGGTAATCCATGGTAATCCTTGCTCTCCTTGGAAACAGCTCTCCTTGGAAACAGCTGTACATAAGCACACATACTCCCGCACACATGCACATATACACACATACATGCAAGCCCTATTAGCCTTACAAGAACTTACTTTCTTGGAAAATCCTCTAGAGCATGATTTTAAATATCTGAAAATAGAACATGTCTGTGTATTTGGTCTTGGTAAGCAAGCCTAGACTCCTTCGTTTCAGTTACAGAATGGGCCTGAATATACTCTGAGTCCCCTTTTCCCAGTGTCATTTTAAGCAACTGAAAGTGCATTTGAAAGTAGCTGGTACCATATATGGCTAAGTAAATGTAAGGAATTTATTTATTTTTGTTTGGAATTCTTATAATTTGGTGGATTTTTGCTTGGCTCAGTCATTGCCAGGTCAGCCAGTTTTATCTTGATGAATGCTTCCTATTCGGTTTCCCTCAGGCTAGAGAAGATGTTCTACTGCTGTGACTTTCCAGTCTCTCAGTGCTTGCTCAAGCCTGGAGAATTACACTACTCTCGACTTGTATGGTCTGATGTCTCCTCTGCTCTGTGATCAGGGAGTGGGGTGTCCAGCATAAGCTGATGAAGCTGAAGTTTGCTGACCTTGTTGCAGTCTTTCTGGTAGAGGGAAACAATCCAGCTTGATTCCAGATGCTTCTGTGAACATACTTGAAAGCAGCAGTTCTTCTCAGGCTTGAAAGACCTCCTTGCTCTATTTTTTTTTTTTTTCCCAAAGTATAAGAACCTGCCTCTAGAGCCTGGAGTTGAGTTCTCCTCCCTTCCCTCTTTGCTAAACAGTGACAATGTTAGGCTTTATGCTGCCTGTGGTTTCAATTGTAAGTGAGGTAGCCAAGGAAGGAATGAACCCCGTGTTTCTGAATTTCATGAGAAGAAAAGAAAGATTCTGATTGGCATTACCCTCTGCTAACTTTTTCTCTGCCACTCGTGTGCTCAGCCTCAATGTGACTCAGGCCGGCATGTGCCACAATTCAGAGGACCCTGGAGATACCATCTCCCCCCCCCCTTTTTTTTTAATGGCAAGTGTTAAAGTTAGTATTGGGGTAGATCTCAGGACTCTGGACTCCTAAACTGGCATGCAGTGCCTTGACTACAGCTGTTGGAGAGACAGTTTTACCCCAGCCTTCCATATTGATCAGGTCTCACTTGTGGCTATGTTCCTTCATAAAGTATCAAATATATGAAAGCAGGAGATCTTTCAGGAAGCACAGTATTTGATAATAAGGTAGAAAGTTGAGGGTTTCGTATAGATGGGTCTCTCTATTATACTCATCTTGACCCGTAGCCAGTATTATTTTGGAGCTTAAAACTCCAGTACTTTTTGAAAATAAATTTAATTTTAGTAGATCTGGTTTAGGGTGAGCCAATCAGGCCTTAGCACCGCTGGTCACTGTGGCTGTCACCTGTGGCCTTGGGCTTGGGGGCATGGGTGCGGGGCAAAGGGCCTGACTGTGGACACCTGGAGTGTGCATGTGCACATGGGAATGGGGGCGCCTCAAGAGCAGGGATATAAGGGGCATCACAAAGGAGGCTATGAGAGGGCGAGAGACTGGGGATGAGCCACGGAGAGAACACCAGAGGGAGCCCAGAGAAGAGGAAGCTGAACATTTGCAGTGGGCGGGGAGGCTGGGTTGCCTCCTGAGCCTCCTAGCACCCCCAGCCTCCTGCCTGGCCAGCCTGCAGGCTTGCCACTACACTGGTCAAAACCAGGGATGTACTCCAGTTTATGACCAGTAGAGGGCAATGGAGTTAATGCAATCTTTTGAGCTGTTGAGTTTTCAATTAATGTATGGATGTGAATAAATAAAACAAAGCATCAAGTTAGCCTAAATATTTTAAAACAAACCCTTTAATCAATATCCACTAAATGGGAGAAGCACATTTTGCTTTATATACTGTAGTCATTCACCAAGGAGTATTGCAGTGGACAGCCAAGCACAGTACTTTAATTAGGTCCTGGAAATCCCAGCAACTTGCTCCTCCATCACTGTCAGGATTCTGAGCACCATCAAGTAGAAGGCACAGGCATGGAACTGGCCATGTGTTTGTGTAACACATGGAGAGTGTTCACATGAGCACCAACAGAAAGTTATGCTCTGTCAGCGTGAAAGCACCTCACATCAGATGTGATGGGGAGCAGCGCTTGATTCATCCTTCATACCTCCCTCTCCCTCCCTGTTCGATTTTCAAGGACTCAGCAATAAACAAATCAGCAGTGGAGGATTCTTCTCCCTGGCTCATGCCAGACAGCATAAATCAGGCCTGTTGTTGATTAGCGTCATGGGTAGGTTGGCAGCGTTTGGGAACAGAATGAATGGCCTCATGGTCAGTGAGGTTTTCACAGTCTTGAGATTTGGGCAAGATCAGTGTGGAGAGTGAAGACGAATCTATATTCACTCTTACACATTCAGCAAACATTCCTTGAAGCCCTGATGTGTGCCAACCCACTGTGCTGTAAAAGCCAGAGAAGCAAATATGAGTAAGACATTTGACTTCATTTAGGGAGCCAAGCAAGACAGTTTCTTGAATAATAAG
Organism: Condylura cristata; assembly: GCF_000260355.1. Taxonomy (NCBI): domain Eukaryota; kingdom Metazoa; phylum Chordata; class Mammalia; order Eulipotyphla; family Talpidae; genus Condylura; species Condylura cristata. Next base: position 9,095,054 of record NW_004567118.1, on the reverse strand, counting down.
TGCATGAAAAATACGTATAGAATTTATTGAAGTTCTGCTAGTATATGCAACGGTAATAACTGACCTTTGTTGAACATCTGTGTACCAGACCTCAGCTAAACACAATATTTTATAGAATCCTGATGATATATTTAATCTACAGGTGTTGTTGACAATTTCCTGATGCACAGGAGGTTTAAGTAATAAATTTAGTGTTATGATGCTGGAGGTCAAAGAGGATGTCATATATGTAAATACACATATGTGCCCACGATAAAGGTAAATTAAAAGCTTAAAATAATAGTAATAGTAATAATAGTGCTTGTTGAGACTGGCTGTGTGCCACACAAGTGATTTAGACCGCATTTAATCCCCAGAAACATTTCAGGAGTAGGTAGGTACTGATAGTACAATTATTTTATAGGTGAGGAAATGGTATCTTACTCAAGGTGATATGGTAGCAAGTATGGGACTAAGGCTTTGAACCTGAATCTGACTTCAGAGATGGAAGGTTTAATAGAAAACCAGAGGATTTTTCAGTTATAATGTAAGACTCACCCGGGCCTTGAATGCAGATTTCCAGACCTGGAAAACTTTCTAAAACCACCTGTTTGACTCAACTCTGCATCAACAAGCCCAGAATCCCTGAAGTTGAGAGTCTAGATTTCAGGTGAGACTAATGTGCAGCCAGCATGGAGAATAACAAAACGCTGGGGTGGGCTCAGGAACTGTATCTTTTACATTTATGAGAAAGTTGCTTAAGTTCTATTGATAATTAGACTATATCTGAACTCATGGAAAGAAGGAGATGGTTCTCTTTGGTGACATGTACTGAGGGAAGAACGCTCCAGAGATTCAAGACTACAGTGCAGTGTTTAGGCAGCACAGTAGAAGCAGACCAGCACCCCAACCACACGAAGTTGTGAGCCCTGGACCCCTCACCTGCCTCATCTGCTTCTGTTACCTTAGAGACAAAGACATCACTGAGAGAAGAGAAGGGAGGTGAAGTTTGAGATTTTAAAAATGATTACGCGATCTAGGAGTGAGGGATTGGATATTTTGACAAAGTGCTCCCCAATAATTATTGCTATCTATGCCTTTGTTTGAGGAAGAAAGATAAACAGAGGAGCTAGTGTGGATTCTGGCCTCCGTTGTCAGGGGAGCCAGAGAAGCAGGCACTAAGTGTATACACACACACACACACACACACACACACACACATATAATTCCAGTGGACTCCCTTGGCACTTACTATTTTATGTTGACCTCCATGTTATTGACAACCAGTGAAATCTCAGTCAAATGTGGTCATTGGCCCAACACCACAGTGACAGAACAAGCATCTTTACACATTTCAATCTGACTCCAAAGCCTGAATTTGCTCCATTATTTCACACTACTCCTTGTACGTATGGAAGCATTGAATGAGTGATGCAGCTCCCACACCAGTGTGAGTCATGTCATCAAGCTGACCACTGGTGCTAAAGAGACCGCCTCATGTGGGAAAGAAAAAGTGGGGCTGTGGGAGTGGAAAGAAGGAGTCAGGCCTTAGAGATGAAGTGTGTTGAACTGTGTCCCTCATTCAATGTATGTGTGTCACTCACCAAGTATGGCCCCAAGTGAGTGGTTGAAGGAAGACTCCAAAGCTGTATAGTGTCGTAGTCCTCAGAAGCAGTAATTTGTTCTTCAAACAGGCATGGACACCAACCCACTTATTTATCCAGTGTGACAGCTATGAAAGGTCCATATTACCTAATTTAAGGGTCAGAGTCTCAATTTACAGGTTAGCTGAGTTCCTCCAAGAAATGAGGGTTGACCTTGTCTCTCTTGTGAGCATGGCTGACCAACTCCCGGAGAGGAAAATGAGATTATTGTGACATCCAATGATAGGACAACTGGGTGAGCAGATGGGTGCAGACCTGAGGTCACCCTGGATTGTGCTGTAGACATCAGAGGGAACCACCGGGTGTGATGCTAAGGGAAGAGATAATAAGAGTTGTGCTTGTGGTCACCGGGAAGCTTGGTCTTTAGCTGATCGCAGGAGGCATACACTGGCCTCCAAAGAATTAAAATCCTAAAGGTTTCCTCCTGAGATGGGTAACTAATTTAGAGCTGGGCCCCCAAATTGCCTACCTGGGAAGACAGTTTTTGTTTTTGTTTTTTTTTTAAGATTTATTTATTCATATAGAACTGGGGTACAGGCAGAGATGCGGAGGGTGAGAGGATTCACCAGGGATAGAGTGGGGAGCAGAACAGGCAGATCGACGCAGTACACTGCTGAGGGGAGCAGCAGGCGGGTCAGGAGAGGTCTGCTGCGCCATGTGGATCTCCTTCGGGGCAGGCGGGCATTGAACTCATGCGGAAGTGCCTTAAACTTCTTAGTGCTGTGCTTTAACCCACTGTGCCACCAGGAAGGGCCTGGGAAGACAGTTTTAAGAGACACAGATTCTTGGTGTCACATCTCACATACTGATTTAGAAGATCTGGGGAGGTTCTTAGGTAGTTTAAAAATCTCTCCAAGTCAGTCTGATGATCACTCTAGGCTGAGTACTGTAAATGTTTAAGGTCATGGTCAAGAAAAAGTGAAGAGGATTATAGACATAGGTCATGAAAACTGGTATAGAAGAGATGGCTGTGCCTTGCAGCATTACCACACTAGCTAGGAAGAGAAACAACTGAAGTGTTCATGGAGGGGTGAATGGAGGTGTGAGAAAGAAGGAAATCTTGTAAAGGTGGATATTATGACAACACGGATGGACCTTGAAGACATTATGTTGAGTGAAACAAGGAAGGGCAAATACTGCCCGGTATCACTTTCATGTGGACTCTCAAGAAAGAAAAGAGTTAGAGAAAACAGAGTAAAAAAGTCGTTTTAAGAACTTAAGATGTGGGGGAGAAATGAGGTTACTAATGAGGTACAAATTTTCAAAATAAGGCCCAAGGATTTAATATAAAACATGGTGACTATAGTTAATAATAATTGATATTTAGTATGAAATGCTGTAGAACTTAAATGTTCTCAGCAGCACAACAAAAAAACAGAGGTAGTGAATATATTAACTAAAAAAGGGACCCTTTTACAAATCAATATGATGTACACTTTAAATATCTTACAGTTTTGTCAACTACACCTCAGTAAAGTTGAAATTAAAAATATAGTGAAGAAGGTAGATAGACAACAGGAAAATAAAACATAGAATATTTATATCCCAGAAGTTATATTCAAGAATAAATACTTAAATAGAGGGTAGAAAGTGAGTTTACATCTGGAGTAAAATGCATTTTGGAATTGAAGACTTAATGATTAGGCATGATTTTTCATTTTTACATCTCTAATGCAGTAGAAGAAATTTTATTTACCAGCAGTCTTTTTAAGGAAAACATTGTATTTGTTTGGGAGCAATGCCCAGAAAAATTGCTTACTGAGGGGGGGGAGTGGAGAGGTGGAGATCACAAGAACATTTTTAAGTAACTAAAGATGTTCCACAAAAAAAGCTTTGATTTTGGCCAGGTTCTGTTTCCTGGAAGAGCATTTGTTTTCCTGAGAATCTTGGTGTTTTGGTTTGCAAGTTAAGAACTGAACTGAGGCAGAGCTATGTTGGGAGGCAGAATTCATAGAAAAGTAATTTGAAATTCCACAGGGAGGGAATTGGGTCCAGGAAAAGAGAACCACAGGCAGCAATGTGACTAAGGAGTTGGTTTTTGAGAAAATAGGATTTTCTGTGAATTTAAATTTTTAGTGAAATGATGTATTCTCCAAATAGGATTCTTCCCCATTACTCCATCATTATTTAATAAAGACTACCCAGATAAAAGAGTAGGGGTGGAAGGGGAGGGAGGGAAGGAAATCAGGAACTTCAGCATCTACAATTTACTTCAGAACATTCCAACTTAAACCTTGTGCTATAAATGCTTAATAATTTTATACATACCAAGGAAACAGCCATCATTTTAACATTTGAAGTGCCCTAGAAAAGAATAACGTTCTATTGGGTAACATTTGAAAGAGACACTGTTCTGGAGTCAACAATTAAAAGCAGCCACAGCAAGCAGTCAACTCCCCATATCTCAGTCTGTACCCTGTGACTTTGTTGATTAGCACAAGAGATGTTAGAAATAATATTTTAACTAGTGAAATTAATTCCCCTGTATTCAAGAGTTGTGTATTGACTAGAAGTACACAAATACTATTGCTTTTGAATAAATGAGGTGTCAGTATCTTGCCTCACACTCCTTCCTAGCAATCCTGTCAGCTTAGGGGATCCAGCCAAGTTCTACTTTCAGCCACCTGACCAAGGATTTGGTGCACAATCCCAGCTTGAATATTGACTGGCTTCCACTGCTGGCATGTCATTTTTGGCTCAAATAACCTTTGCAAGGTTAGAAAAGTCCTATTGAGAAAATACTGTATCTCTCTAGATGGTGCTTCATTAACAAAAATGTATACACTTTCTATCATGAAGTAATGTCTGTATGTGTTGCAGAAATAAGTCAAAAATGTTTGATGGCACATCCCATGTAGTGGCTGAGTTGAGGAGGGGACCTGGTCAGCACCTGTAATTCATTTCTACAGGACATCAGTATACTCAGGACCTTAATGATCAGTGGCAGCTGTGGTCTAGATCATTCTCAGGCTTACTGAGATTGACTTCTGTTAAAGGTCTGCGTTTTGCAACTGTACTGATTTGAACCAAAGTAAAGCAGTGTGGGCAAAGGATGAGTTGATATCAGGATCATCAGAGTAGCAAAAAAAAAAAAAAAAAAAAAAAAGAAGAAGAAGAAGAAGAAGAAGAAAGGAAAAAAACATTTTAGGAAGTCAATATCATTATCATTATTTCCTTCAAAGAGTATGAAACTTAATACAGGAAACTGCTTACATGATACAAGATTGAGAAATCACAAGAGAGCAATGATGGAAGACATGAGGTGGCTATCAGAAAAGTTTTGATGAAGGAAGTATATGTGAGGTGAGGCTGCATGGGTGAGAGTTAGTCGCAGCATAGCAAGATGAAAAGGAAGATCGCTAGTTTCAGCATAGCAAGATGAAAGGGGCTGCCAATAAATGAAGCATTAAAAGTACCATGAATAAAAGTTTTTCTCTACAATGAGCAAGAAAACAAGAATGCCTACTCTCGCCAGTATTATTTAATATAGTAGTGCAAGTCTGGCCAGAGGTATTAGGCAAAGATAAAGATTCCAGATAGGAAAGGAAGAAGTAAAATTGTAACTATAAACAGATGACATATTTTATATGTATAAAATCCTAAATAATCTACTGAAAGATATTAGAAGTAATAAGCTGATGTAGTAAAGCTTCAGGCTTAACAGTATCTATGCACAAAATATGCACAAAATCTGTTATATTTCTATACATAAACAGCTAGCAGAAAGAGGTGATAAAAATAGTAACGTTTATAAATCACATCACAAAATTGCTTAGGAATAAGTCGAACCAAGAAAGTAGTGTCTACACACTGAAAACTACGACATTGATGAAAGAAATTGCAAAAGTCTCAAAGAAATGGATACTTTTTTTCTCCCCCAGCCCCTCCACCCCAGAAATGGATATTTTATGCTCCATGTTCATGAATCAGAAGTATGAATATTGTTAATTTTTTAAATTTAACTTAAAGCAATATATTGATTCAGTGCAATCCTTATTAATATACCAATGACATTCTTTACAGCAATAGTACAAAAAAAATCTAAAATTTGTATGGAAATTAAATAGTCAAAACAATCATGAGAAGTAAGAATAAGGATGGAGGTATCATGCCCCTGATTTCAAACTATACTGCAAAGTACGGTATAGTAAACCATGGGGGGAAATTTGGTACACAGATTGATGGAAGAGAGTCAAGATTCCAGAAGTAAAACCACACATATATGAGAAACTAATTTATGACAAAGGATAAAAGAGCTTACAATGGATAAAGGGAAGTCTTTTCAATAAATGGTTCCAGAAAAAAAAATGGACAACCACCACATGGAAAAAATGAAACAAGACCCATTCTTACACCATCCACTAAAATTCAAAATGCATGAAAGACCTAAATGAGATACATAGAAACGCACAATACACAGAAGAAGATATGTAAAGTTTTGACATCGATTTTAGTTAAAATTTTGTGAATTTATCTCCCAACAAGATATTGAACTAATAATCTTCTGCACAGCAAAAGAAACCATTGGCAAAATTGAAAGGCAACCTACTGAGTGGAGGGGCTATTCATAAAATGCAAGTCAAGGACTAATATAAAAATATATAAACAACTCATTTTTCTTAATGAAAATTGTATACTTGATTAAACTTGATTAAAAAATGGGCAGAAGAGCTAAACTGGTTTCACCAAAGGAAACATCAACATGGTTAAGAGATTCATGAAAAGGTGCTCTACATTGTTTATCAATACAGAAATGCAAATCAAAATCCTGTGAGATTTTACCTTACAATGGTTAGAATGGATGTTATTAAAAAGTCAAATACTAAGTGTTGTAAAAAATGTGAAGAAAACGGAACCCTTATGAAAAGTTAGAATGTAAATTGATGCAACCACTATGGAAAACAAAATGGAGGTGCCTCAAAAAATTATAATATACCTTATGATTAAGTCATCCTACTTCTGGGTGTTTACTCAAAGACTGTGAAAAAGACTAATTCAAAAAGATACATGAACCCTTGTGTTTAGTGCAGCACTATACACAATAGCTAAGTTACGGAAACAACGCTAATAACCAACAATGTGTAAGTGGATAAAGAAGAAACAGTCCATATACACAGTGGGATATTACTCAACCATAAAAAGTGAAACCTTGAAATTTAACATAGCATGAATGGATCTTAAAGGGATTATGCTAAGTGAAGTAAACCAGAAGGATAAAGACACATATATGTGATTACATTCATTTGTGGAAAAAAGGCAAATGAACAAACAAAGCTAAACCCATCATATTCTACCAGGGGGAAAGGGAGAGATAGGGAGCTGGTAGAGGGGACTGGTAGGTTGCTGGTGGATGGCCATTGAACATTTGACAGTAGGTGTGGTGTTACATAGAGACCATTACTGAGATAAGAAATCGTATACCTGAAACCTGTCTGCAATCAAAAATGAAAACAAAATGCCATAAATGATCATGGGGGCAGTGAGACATATGAGAGTATATTTCAGAAAGTTTTGAAAGGTTTAAATGCTGTTGGCTATATCACATTTCCTCTCATCGATTGATCTGGTTAGAAGATGCTCAACTCTTGTCCACTTTCAGAGTAGTTTCTTTGTTCCCCTGCAGTTATTGTGGGATCATACCAAAGGTTGCCTCCTGTTTCTCTTGAAAGTGTGGCTGCACTTGGGAATAGGTTGTGCATTTTTCATCTCAAACAGATAATGGAGGAAGATAGGAACCCTTTATCTTTTTGATGACCAAACCAGCTATCTGCTTCTGTGCCCTGTGCCTTTTCTTTCCCTATGTTTCTATGGAGACAGTGTCATCGCACTTATCAAAAACCAATCCTAATGCTTTTGGTCTGGATCCCAGTCTCTTTCACCTTCTCAAGGTCTTTGTTTCTGCAATTATATCATCTTTCACTCCTGAATCATCACGTTATCCTTTTCCATTAGTTCATTCCCATTATCATATAAATATGCTCTTGGACCTCCTTTTTTTTTTTTTTTAATTGATCTCGTATATCCTTCTGGCCATTGCTTGCTTTGCTCTCTTCACCTAAAATCATGAGCTGGTTGTCTACAGACTCCATTATCACTTGCTTACTAACTTCCTCTTCTCAATACACTTTCTTCATTACTCCACTAGGGCCCTAATTGCCAGATTTGGCAGGCTGTGCTCTGTTCTTATTACCATTATGACCTTATGCAGTATCGAATACAACTGGCCACTGCTTCCTGGAACCACTTTGTAGAATTCACAGAAAAACCATCTCTTTTCTCTTTCTTTTCTTTACCTGTTCACTCCTTAAATTCCTTTTCTGACTTTCCCTCCCTCAATCAACCTGTAACCATGGCATCTCCTGTGTGTCTTCCCTGGAAACCCCTTGCACATAAGCAAGGTCTTTCCCTAGCCCGGATAGTTTGCCAGCTGATTTAGGATATAATGTCATCTGTTTTTATCACCTACAGTCTTTTTTTCTTATGAACTATATGTGGCTTCTTCCTTCCCGTCTAAATCTGGAAAAACTCAGCCTAACTGATATCTCCAAGAGGACTTTTCTCACCATCAAATCCACGGTGGCCCCCCTAATTGCTTTGTCACCTATTTCTTGTTACTATTCTCAGCAGATGAAATTTATTTGGGTATTATTTTAAGTATGCCTGGCTCTACCAGAATGTAAACTCAGTGAGAGAAGGGACTTTGTCTCAAGACCTGAGTCATTGCCAGGTATGAGTACTCTAGAGCTCCTTGTTAGAGTAGTAAATGGAAGATTACATGGTGCGTGTTGGAACCTTAGCTTACTGGAGGAATGCTTTGATTCAGTCATGGACCTATAGGTAAGCTAGCTGAAATGTAGCACACCGTCAGAAGCACATTAGATTTACCTTCTTTATAGACCAACCTGGTGGAGTAACAACCAGGATGGCAATCACCAACCTCAACCTTGTCTGGATGCCAAGTTACATGTTTGTACAAAATCATATTTGCACCAAGGAAAGCTAAGAAAAAATTTACTTTAACCTCAGCTCTTCCTAAAAAGATTTAGGAGAACAGGTTCATTTCTGTGCATAAGGTGACACTTGTCAAAAGTTGATGTGACTTTGGACAGTGTTGTCAGCATGTTGTCAGAATGAGAGTCGCGTTCGGCCCACTATGTGTCAAATAAGTGAGACCCTAACGACTGAGTGTGCTCAGGCCAACAACTGAGTGTGCTTGGGCTAGTAACTTCAGTCTCATTGGTAGTTGTCAGCAAGTTCTCAGAAATTCAGAATCTCAGCCCTTATCCCAGGCCTTCTGCATCAATCTACATTTCAGCAAGATCTGAGATGTTGCATGCACACACACATTAAAGTTTGACAAGCATGATTTCCTCATAGACCTATGTATTGCTTGGGTGCTATAATTTATGAGGGGTAAAGGCAAGCCTGAAAGAGAGAATAACCTGGATGGCAAGAAAATCTGAGTTCACGAGCAAAGGTAACATCCTCCCAGGGAAGAAAGTCAAAATATGTAACAATGTGCTGGGTACTAACCAATCAGAGCAGCCATTACCTCCAGCTGTCCATAGAAGCCAGGTCCTGGAGCACCTCCCAACCATGTCACCCCTTTAATGGATGTACAGAGGTTGGAGGGCTGTTTCCAGAAGGCCAGGTGATGAAAGGGCATGTACAAAGGACTTGTTTTAATGGTAGTATATAACAGGAATATCTTAATCAAATGTCTTCTACTACTTCAATAAGTGGTGGTTGGTCAAACAGTAAATATTATTATCCTCCTATCCACCTATGTTTTCTCGTCCACACCACTGTTGTTGGGTAGACTGTATTGTTATGCTTAGTGGATTAAATGTACCCCCTCATAAACCATAGCTACTTGCTGGCATGTTCCATGTCTTATGCTGACCTCAGTGAGTATGGGTGGGGACTTAATTAGCATTTTCTGAAATGAATGAGTGAATGAATGAATGAATGAGAGAACAAATGAATATGCAAAGCAGTCATATGGAAGAAATGTCAGACTTATTCTGTATCATACTAGAATAGCAATGCAGATTTCGGTTTAACCTTAAAAAAGAAACATCTGAACATTAGGTGTGAGAAAATGGATTGAGGTTCTCTGGGAAAAATCAAATTCCCTGGCATCAGAATTACTCAAACAATTTAATAAACCATTTGATGTACAAACTGTATAAACAAGCCTGTTTACAGATGAAGAAACTCAAATAGCCATAAATATATGAAAAATTTGCTCAGCCTCTCTGGGATGCAGGAAAATTAAAATTGCAGTAGCGTACCATTTCAAACCATCATATCAGCACACATTTTAAAACCTGATTACACCAACTGTGGGCAAAAGGATATAGTGGTTTAAATTGTTATAACCACTTTAGAAAGATCTAATTTATTTCAAGATGGGCATGCTCTACAATTCAGCAATTCTACTTTTTATCATTCATTCTAGATTTTTTAAAAAATAGAATATCCTAATGTACAAACAATGAAATCGCAGAAGGATATTCATTGCAGAACAGTTTGAAATGACTTTTAAAAGGAAGGGGGAATTCAACTATTTACAAAAGGAAAATGGAAATGTCAATGATAATTTGTATACTGGTATACATGGTATGACAGTTAAAATGAATGAATGGATTCTGTGATATAATGAGAAAAGCAAGCTCCAACCAATGATTTGACTAGATACATTTTATATCATCTTAAAGGTACCCCAAACAACAATAGGGTGGGCTTATGGGTAGAAAGCCAAAGGTTGTGTCCAATTGATGTACACTAACTTCAGAAGTGTATCTCACCTCAGGGAGAGGGGAGATAATAAAAATGAATGGGAAATGGAAATTCAGCTCTATAAATTTAAACTTTTAAGAAAAAATTGCTAACATATTTAGAATAATTTTAACTTCTATTCCAAAAAGGTGATGGAGACATTGATGTCTATTATGTTATTGCCTGAGTTTTGGGTTCTTACAGTATGTATTAAATTTTTTTTAAAGATTTATTTATTTGTACATACAGAACTGGGGTACAGGTCAGAGGCTGAGAGGCTTCACCAGAGACAGAGTGGGGAGCAGAACAGGCAGATCAATGAAGTACACTGCTGAGGGGAGCAGCGGGCGAGACAGGAGAGGTCTGCCACGCCATGTGGTCTCCTCCGGGGCGGGATTTGAACTCATGCGGAAGTGGCTTCAGCTTCTCAGTGCAGTGCTTTAACCCGCTGCGCCACCAGGGAGGGCCAGTATGTATTAAATTTTAAAAATGTAAGGGAAGCAGTTGTCGAGGAAGCTGAGCTGAAGGCTGGATATATGAGGTCGATTGGTTGCGATCTTGTTGCTTCTGTCCTCTGAGCTGGTTTCAGCTCTTTCTTCTATGATCAGACAGGCCAGGGTGGCCTGAAACTTTTCCTCTGAGAGTAGAGAAAGAGATAGACCCGAGCGAGGTTCCAAGCCTCCTGCTCTTTATCCAGCCAAACCTGTCAAGACACTTACAGACTTCTGGGGAGTCCTTCTTCCCGACAACAAGAGGTCTGATTTCATTAGGGCAAGCACCCTGAGTTCCAAAAAGGAAATGTAGGTCAAAGAAAATGTGACAGATGGAGAGCAATGAGGGCCTCATGGTGCATGTTGTTGAGGGGATGCTCAGACCTGCTGCTTCTTTGCTCTCAATGCATGCACCCCGATATCAGTGACTAGGTGACCCTACCATCATGCTTCTTTGCTTCTCACCCACAATGTGTGAGATAAGCCATGGCATCCTGGTTTTATTTTCTTTTTTTAGTTTTCTTTTTTTAATTTTTTTTTTTTAGTAGAGGTTACAATGGTTTTTAACACTGTATGTGATTTAGAGATAGAGGATCAACCCCCCCAAATAGAGTTACCAAACTTGGAGAAGAAGAGGAAAGGGCTCAACATATGGTTGGTTTGTTCAGGATCACAAGGTGACAAAAGGAAGTTTCTAGATTCACATCAAAGTCTTCTGACTCTGAATTTGGTCCTTTTTTCTGCTTCCTTTCAATATCTGATGTTACCATACTATTCAGTTAGTACATTATTTGTGTTTACCCTCACCGTCATCCAAAATGGCTTTGAGGTGTTGAAAGGCATAGATGAAAGATATTTGCCAAGATGGAAATGGAGCTGGAGTTTGGGCGGTGGGGAGGGAGAAGGAAGAGAGATGGAAGTAAATATATCGAGACCCAGGCCAGGATAGTGATTAATTTAGTAATGATTTAATGTGCATTTCCTGCCTCAAGTGAGACATGGCAGGATATATGGTTTTATTATCTGATGAAGGGAAGCTTGTCAGTGCAATGGAAAAGACAAATGTTCTCCCTGGACCTTAATTATAAAAGGGAGAGATCACATACATTCTTGTAAAGAAAACTGTTGTTTAATTATAACTGTGTCCACTCACCATGCTGTCCTGATTGGGAGTAAGAAATTTGTTTATTTGCTTGATTGTTTATAGCTTTTTATGGAAATATTATATAAAATGCACACGTTAAATGCATAAAATCTATATATGTATATCTTTGGGTATTGCAATATATAACCACCACCCACATCAACATATAAGACATTTCCAGCACCATTATAAATTTCCCCCATTCCTACGCCTTCCTATCAGTTAGCAGTTTTTCACTCCTACCCCATAGTGGTAAAAACTGTCATGAGTTTTGTATGCGTTGACTTAGTTTGCCCTTCCTCAAACATGGCATAAATAGCATTGAACAGGATGTTGTGCCTGAATTCTTTTACTCAAGAATTTAGGAGATTTGTCATGTGATTGCAGACACAAACTATTGATTCTTTTTGATTGGTATATAGTATGACATTTTGTGAGTATAAAAAATAGATCAATTCTATTGTCAATGGACAAATTGGTTGTTTGCCATCTTTAATTCTAATATATAAAGCTTCTGTAAATATTCTTATGCATGTCTTTTGGTAGATGTACACACTTACTGCTTTTGCAGAGATAGCTAGGATTGAAATTACTGGTTTGTAGAGTAGGAGGAAGCTGTAATCTTAACATTAGGAGATACTGCAAAAGAATTTTCCAAAGGACTTATGCCAGTGTGTATGTCCACTAGTGGCACAGGAGAATTCCAATAGTTTCATATACTTGCTGCTCTTTGGAATTGTCAGTTATTTTCAGTTAGTCATTCCCGTGACCGACTATGGTCTTTCATGGTGGTTTTAATTTCCTTGATGTACAAGGACATTGTTTTCATATTCTTACTAATCATTTGAAGGACCTATTGATGTCTTTGACCATTTTTAAAAATGAGGGTTGTCTGTCTTCTCCCTACTAACTAATAGCAATATTTTATATATTATGGATACAAGTTCCTTGCCCACAAGCATCTTTTCCAAATTTATGACTTGTCTTTTTGTACTTTGAATGATATCTTTTTAAAAGATTTATTTTTTATCTGTACACACAAGAACTGGAATACAGGGTAGAGGTGTGGGGTTAAGAAGATTCACCAGAGACAGATTGGGCAGCAGAACAGGCAGATCTACTGAAATAAACTGATGAGAGGAGTAGTGGGCAAGTCAGAAGAGGTCTGCTGCGCCATGTGGTTCACCTCCCTGGCCAGGGATCGAACTTGTGCTGCAGCACCTGTAGACAGCTTCATAGTGCTGCACTTTAACCTGTTGTGCCATCGCAGGGTATTAAAGAAGCTTTATTGTTTAATGTGGACTAATTTTACGCACATGAACTTTCTAATGAATCTTGATTTCCAGCTTCCCTGCATAAAAGCTGCTTAACCCTTATCAAGTCATTCTAAGCTCCAGTTACTTCATGTGTCACTGAGATAAACTCTACCTAATAAGTTTGTTGTGAGAATTCAACAAGCAGGAGCTCAGGGAATTTAGTTGTCTTTTCTTCACTGTCTCACATAAAAGTTAGTAATATTGAGGAACATTTGTCTCTTACACTCAAAATATTAAATATAATTTGAACATTTAGTGAATATGTATGTTAGAAGGTCACAGTGAGAGTCACAAGACAAACTCAGTTGAAGAGGCAAACAGGGAGATGGGAACAATACAAACGTTAGATGATAATTTAAAATATTACTTAAATATTATTCACAGAACAGTGCAAGGTAAATTGCCAGGTAGAAAACAGTTATATGAATTCAGAGAAGAGTTATTTCAGTTGGCAGGAGCAACATTTGAGCCAGGATGGGGAAAAATCTTAGGTGAGGTGTACTGATGAGATCAGGAAAACACGTCATTTAGGAGGAATTTCTAGCTGGCTGGAATGGAAGATTTGCTGAGATGAGGAGAAGTAATACTGTGAGTTGTTCCATTCATAATTCAATAGGTGTCTTAAAAATCTGTATTACGTGGTGCTGTGATGCTTGATTTTCTCATTGCGTGCTTTAATTTAATCCC
>NW_004567118.1:8975177-9080517 GCF_000260355.1 Condylura cristata | reverse complement strand
TGAGCAGGTGAGAGCTGGTTGCTCTGCCTGCAGTCGCCTTGGCTGTAGCCTTCCCAGCCTGCAGCCTGGGAGAATAAGCCCTTCCCTCATAGAGGAGGTGCCTAGTCCCCGTGTACCCGCAGACCCCATGGGGTGTCACTGCAGGGGTGGCCCACAGGCTCCCTACTGGCAGCTTAGGCAGAGAGACTCTATTCCCAAGGCCATCTCCACTGCTTACCTGTTACTTTGGAGAAAATCCTCCTCTGATCTTGTGTCCTCACAGCTTTGCCAAGTGGCTTGAATGACATCATGGATAAAACAGTGCCAGGAAGAACAGGTGCTAGATTAGTCCCCCCAACACGATCATTTTGTTTTGTTTAGTTTAAATTCCATGAACAAGAAGAAGGAATGTTGTGGTGAGAGGGAGAAGGACGGAGGCAAACAGTAGACTAGGCTGCACCTCTGGGAACAGACAGGGACATGCAGAGAGAGAGAGGCAGAGACACCCTGGGGAGAGACAGAGTCAAAGACAGAGACAGAAAAACAGGAAGCAGAGATGAGGGGGATGGAGAGTGAGCCAGAGAGAATGAGCCCAAGGTAGTAGGTAAGTGCCGTGGGGCAGGAGGTTTTGTAGTGTTTGGGGAGCGCCAGTGTGTGGTGTGAAGGGCACCCACAGCATTGTCCTTTCACCAGTGGCATTTATCCCTCCCCCACCTGCCTGGGGTCTGCCCACACGCCCTCCCTCAGGAAGCCTTGGGACACTCCAGCAGGTGCAGGGAGCTGGCCCCCCAGTGCATCTTGCCCTGTGCAGCTGAGGCCCCTTTAGGGAACTCTCTACTGGTGGAGACTGGCTTTGGGTTGGTTAACACTTCAGTAAGGGGAACACAGTGAGCCCCGACATGCAGCCTGCTGTCAGTCACTGCAGTGAAGTGAAAGCGTGTCCAGAATGTCATCAAGTTTCCTGAGCACCAGGCTGGCACCAGCACTCGGGTTCCCTTCGTTAATAATCGCCCTTAAGGCGGTTTCTCTGATTTGACATGTATCTTTTATGCATGAGTCAAAATGAGTCACTAAGAGTGGGGGGAGATTGTTTAGCCAGCGGCAGAAGGGCCAGTGTCTGCGAGTGAGAAGTTATGCTCAGAAATGATGGCCCTTTGGGTTTTCTTGCTCCCGTCTGTAGGTCTGAAAGTTAATATTGGGGAAACCCATTATTTTTATTACTGAGAAGAAAGGTTGTTAGTGTCTTCACTGAAATCTGGCTCACTGGTTCTGGGAAGCTCAGGACACCGTGGGAGTTTTGCATCTTAAAATCTTTATAACATATTTTATGTTAATCACAAAAATATACATGTTGTAAAACAGAAAACACAGTAAAATAAAAGTTGTAAAATTATCTTCACTTCATAATCTCACCACTTAGAAATATCCTTGTTTAACATCTGATGGTATTTCGTTCCAGATTTTTTATTTTCCTCCTCAAAATTAATATCATATTATTTATACACACATGTGTATATATATGTATATATATGTATATATACACGATATATACACACACATATATATATATGCATGCACACAGGATACACACATATATGTATACATATATATGTATGTGTGTGTATATGTATATATATATCCTGCTTTTTTCATAGTGTTTTCTTAGTGTGATCATTTTTCTGTGTTTTTAAAAAACTCTTCAAAAGGTGTGACTTAGTGCTCTGTGGTCTGGATGTCCCATGATGTATCTAACTAATGTGCTATCGTTCAGTGTTTGGGACCAGTATCAGCACTCATTTATGTTAAGTCCCTATCTTCACTGACTCATGGTAGGGGGCCTTTTATGTTTTATTTAGGGAACCCCAGTTCACCCAGTAATCTGAACAAACCTGAACCCTGGTTTTAAACCAGGTTCCAGATCACCTGCAGAGGTGACAATTCCTGTGCCCAGGAATGGTGTCCATTTCCTGAAGGTTCTACGAGGGTTAGGGTGCTGGCCCATCAGAAGTGCATAGACAAGCCTCTTAAGTTTAAGAAAAAGTGACCAATACTAACATCAAATTGCTTTGTTTCTGACCCCTGGTACGTTTTCAAAATTTTACTTATTGCTTTACATTTTATTTTACGATTAACTTTTTTAATCCATCTGTAACTTGTGACAAACATAAATTTGTCAATTTTCCAGTCTTTTAAAAATAAGCCACTCCTTTGAAATTTTATCTTTTTATTATATTTTATCAACAGATGGTAGCAAATATTTCAACAGCATCAGTGCTGTTTCATTGATCTGTCTGCCAATTGCTAATCAATAACTCATTTCACTAGAGCTTCTGTAGCTTTATAAAGGTTTGATATCTGAACATGTAAGTCCCTAGCAATATTCTTTTTAAATTGTCACCTTGGTTTATTCTCCTATATAAACTGTTTCCCAAAACAATTACTAATAGTTCCTTAAAAACTCTCTTGATAGTGAATTAGATGATCATTACAATTATTTATTCATTTAGGAAAACTTGACATCTATTCAGGCTACCATTTTTGAAACAAAAAAGTATCTTATCTCTACCTTACTGATTGTCTATCTTATTCATCTTTTCTATGTTTTTTAAGCTGATTTTTAAAAACAAATGTTTATCTAATGATATGTTTACTTGTAACCATGCCTGGTTTTCTTGACCTATTTTAAAATTATAGATTCTTTTAAACCTACCAGAAAACTACTAAAGATATGTCAAACTTTATAGTATGCAACACTATGAAAGAGCAAATATTAACATTGGGATTTTTTTTTAAGATTTATTTATTTATGCATACAGAACTGGGATTAGGCTAGAGGTGTAGAACAGTGAGAGGATTCACCTGAGATAGAGTGGGGAGCAGAACAGGCAGATCGACAAAATACACTGCTGAGGGGAGCAGCGGGCAGGTCAGGAGAGGTCTGCCGCGCCATGTGGGTCAGCTCCCTGGCCGGGAATCGTACTCTTAAGGTGGCTGTGCTTTAACCTGTTATACCACCAGGGAGGGGCCCAATTTGGGGGATATATTTAAATAACTATAATTGGTAGTAATCTGTATTCATTTCCAATTCCACTCACCACTCTCTCTGTTCCTTTTGAGAATAGCTTTCTTGATATTGGTATGTATATTTTTATAACTTTATTATATATGTGTAAACATGCATAAAATGTATAGTTTTGAGTGTTAAGATACACTTATTATAATGCTGTGATGATGTATAATATATACATTTCAAGTTATTCTCTTTTACAAATTGATTATTCACTTTTAAATTTGAGTCTATCTTGACATTCATAGACTTAATTCATTGTTTTTAACCACTGTGCATCATTCCTGCGTATGAATATGATGAATTGATTTTTACCTATATTGATGAATATTCAGATTGTTTCCATTTTCCATTTTTGTGCCACTTATTTTAGGAATATTGCTAGACTCTAAATACCTAGTTTTAAAAAATCTAGTTTGAGAGTCTATATTGTATGATATTTTAAAACGTGCATTTATAATGATGATGATTAATCTATTTGAATTTACTTTCCCCTTTGCCTGTCTATATATATAACTTTCCTTACCCTTCCTCCTCCCTCCCCACTCCGCAACTCTCTCTATCCTTTCTCCTTTCTCAACTTGACCGTATTCTTGTCTTAATTGATTTTTTTTTCCTTTTAATTCCTTAGCTCATTTGAAAGTATTGCATTTCATTGGCTAAGATACGGTGTACAAATCCTTTGTTCACTTGGTCCGGTGATTACTTTCAGGCCACCCCCTCTTGATTGTTCAGGGATTCCAGGCAGTTAAGCCAGTGAATTTTAGCACCAAATACACTTCACTGAAGTCCTACATCTGCCACTTAATCTGCCACTTAATAGCTCAGGACCTTGGATGAGTTATGTAATGCTTCTAAATCTTAATCTTTCTGCAGCATTTCCTGTTTTGTAGATTTGTTTTAATTCAGTGGTATGGCATATCTGAAATGCCTAGGAGGAAGCCTGGCAAGTGATAGTCACTGAGTGAATGGTGGCTTTTACTTTTTTACTGTTTTTAAATCATTTTTGTGTTATTTCTGGTTAGAATAGCAATGCCCGTTGATAAAGTTATTTCTCCCCTTTCACCCAAACAATCCCATCTCTAAACTAGACCTGAGGGTGTACCTGCTGGGTGGTCAGGCTTTATTCACAAGACTGTCTCTGCAGGTTTCTGAATGGTTGTGATGGAATATTCTGGCAGGAGGAGGACGACATCAGCAGAGGGGAGACCCCTCTTCTTTCAGGGTCCATCTGCCCACTCCTATCTCTTTGCATGAGGTTTTGTAATTGTTTTTTAGAATTTTTCAGTCACATACACATCTGTGTAATGTTGAGGCTGTATACTTGCCCTGTGCCAGTTATCACCCCGCCATTCTCGCCTCCCCGCTACCACTCCCCAGGCCCTTGAAGTATATATTTAAAAATTGATTTACTTGTGCATACAGAAATGGGGTACAGACCAGAGGTGCAGGGGCAGCGAGAGGCTTCACCAGAGACAGAGTGGGGAGCAGAACAGGCAGATGGATGAAGCACACTGCTGAGGAGAGCAGTGGCCAGGTCAGGAGAGGTCTGCCACGCCCTGTGGGTCACCTCCTGGGCAAGGATCGAACTCATGCTCAAATAACTTTAGCGTCTTAGTGCTGTGCTTTAACTCACCGCCAGGGAGAGCCCCCATACATTTTTACAGAGCTAAAAGCTTTGTTCTGTTGTGATTTGCCAGTATATCTTTTTTTTTTTATTTATATTCCAAAAATAAGTGAAACACTCTGGGATCTGTCTTCACTTTCTGCCTTAAATCACTTAGCGTGATCGCCTCAAGGTCCACCCATTTTGTCCCTGACAGCACTCTTCATCTTTCTGAGTAACTTAGTAGTAGTCCATCGAGTATATATTCCACAATTTCTTTATCCAGTCATTTGCTATTGGCATTTAGGTTGGCTCCTTGAGTAATGCTGCTGTGAGCCCAGGGATGCATAAATCTTTTTGTATTAATATTTTCATGTTTTGGAAGAAGTATCTAGCAAAATTATTGCTGGCTCATAAGATATTTCCATTTATATATGTTTAAGGTATCTCCATGTCATTTTCCATAGAGGTAACACCAAATTGCATTCCAGCCAGCGGTGAATCATTGTTCCTTCATAGCCACATTCTGCATAAGGAATTTTAGAACATAGGCACAGCAGTTTGCTAGAAATTTCCTGATTCCCACCTGCCTCTTGCTAGCTCTATTTCTCCAGTCTTACTGACCTCTTAGCTTGTTGCCATCAATTTTCCTCTGTGGCACCTGATGACATTTCTTTTTTTTAATTAATAATTCTCTCTAAGCACACACACAGACTCACATATATAGGTGTGTGTGTGTGTGTGTGTCTTTAGAACAGTGCCTACCTGTAAAAACTATTTATATATTAGCCATTATTATTATTTCTTCTTTTATCAGATCTTGGCTTCTAAGGGGACATCTTCTATACCCAGTGCAAACTCCAATCATAATTCTATACCACCCTGGCCCCTGTGATGGCAACTTTGCCCATAGTACACTAACCAAGGCTTACTGCCTTCCATTTAGCAGCCAAGCGCAAGTAAACAACTCAGCTAAGGCCAATATTGGCATATTTCATGAGAGTTTCTTCAATCTTCCCATCCTTCTTTTTGTCCTTGAAAGTGAGAACACAGTACTTGCTTCATATTCTCTCTGTGTGGCTTTGCCTACCTTTTGAAATCCACTCTTGCATGACCCTGGATGTTCTGGCATAAGGGAAGCAGATTTGTAAAATTTCAGAGCATTAACCTAATGATGAAAGAGCATTTGCTTATATTCTAAACAAAAAATGGTCTGGGGAAATCTGGCCAGGATATGAAAGCATTTTATTGATGGAGTGCTATATAATCCTTCGTGTGTTTTTCCACTTCTGTGCTTGGTGATTTTGTTCTGAAAGCCGAGGGTGCTATGGCTCACAGGAGTGGCATCTGTCTCATCTGTGTGATGAAATAGTGTTTGTTGGCAAGGGCTTTGCTTTCTTCTCATTTCTTCATCTTATTATTATATGCCTGCATGTAACATTGATGACAGAGATAGGATGTCCTTAGTATTCTCAGAGAGTTAAGAAAACCCATTGTTTGGGGTAAAAAATAGTCATTTTGAAGTACATTTGCCTTTGTTCCTTTGGAGATTAACTTTAGGAAAAGGAATCAGAGAATGCAGGACCTCCTGGGTACTCTCTGTTCATTCCACATAGTCGGTCTTTGATTTACAAGTGAGTAAATCTTGAGGCTACTTCTTGCAGAGTTCTAGAGGTGGAAGATTACAGAACAAATGGGCCTTTCTGGAACTTGTCAAACTCAACTCTTTCACTGTATTTTCCTAGGCAGAGAGTGTATGTTCTGCTTGAAAATCCTTGTCTACCTACCATCAAGATAGCATCTCATCATTACAAACTTCCTGGGTAGAATTAGTTTCTGATCTATTAGGGAATGCTGGACTTTGCTGACTGCTGAACTGATAACTTGGAATAACTGAACTGGGATGTTCTGTTAGCTAACAATTAGTCTTTTACAGCTCACCTAAAACACGCTTCTATGTAGTTGGAAGAGGAGTGATTATCTCACCAGCAGTCTTAAGTCCTACTGTTAACTCTTCTGAAGACTTTCACTCATCTGGGACTCTGTTTCTCCATTTGATAAACAAGGGACAGAACACAGGATTTTATTTTAGTTTATTTTAAAATATTTATTTATTTATGTATACAGAACTGGGGTACAAGCCAGAGGTGCAGGGACAGTGAGAGTATTCACCAAAGTCAGAGTGGGGAGCAGAACAGGGAGATCAACAAAGTACACTGTTAAGGGGGGCAGCAGGTGGGTCAGGAGAGGTCTGCCACGCCAAGTGGGTCACCTCTGGGGCCAGGAATTGAACTCACACTGAAGCGGTTGTGGCTAGCTTGCAGTGTTGCGTTCTAACCTGTTGTGCCACCAGGGGAGGGCCCAGAACACAGCATTTTAAAAACACTTTCCAGCTATAATTCTATGTCAAATTTTCATTTTTTTCTGAATCTGCATGCCCACATTTAAAAGAATATTAAACATACTTAGATAATTTGTTTATAAGATAATTATAATTCATTAGAATCCATTTTTATCTACAACTTATTCCAGAAAACTTTCTCACTGTGTAGAAGTTGAAGAAAGCATTAAAGATTATGTTGAATAGCTACCATGGAGAAAGATTACTCAGAGGAGGGGGGACCCTCCTTCCACCTCTGTCATCATTCCAGCATTTGATGCTTCTAGATGCTTATTTATTTCCTTGAAATGTACCTCATTTCATCTAACATTTAAGTAAAAGGAGAAGTATCTGTGTCATCAAGTTTCTAGTAATGGGATCTTTTCTGTGTTGTGTGGATTGGTTTTATTGATTTATCAGCTGGCAAGTGGTGATGAAGAAAGTAGAAGAAAATGGCAGTATAGGAGAGTGGAGAAGGTGCACGTTCTTGATTTAGGTTAGACAATATATGCACAAGACAAAAGATTGGCCAATGTGTCGATGATCTATGAATCTAAATGCCCTACAGTCAGATTCTCCAAAATGGCTAAAGCCATATGTGGCAACATGGTTTTGTGGAAAGATGATCCTAGAATTTATCATCTGAGACACTTAGTAAAAAGGAGTTCTATTCATGATTGTATTTGGATAATAAGGGACATCTGTATTTGGGTAACTAGGAACATCTGAGGCCAATTAGAAGCTATATTCACCCTGTCTGTATATTCTGTGGGTCTCTTTTCTCCTTTTCTTGGTCCATCTCCAGGGACTAGAAAGCTTTCAAATTCTCTTCAATACCACTGATCTCCAGGGACTAGAAAGCTTTCAAATTCTCTTCAATACCACTGGGCAGTAAGGAGGCTTCTGAAAGACTCCCATAGTTGTAGCCAGCCCAGTATCTTGCTGTATCCTACAGCTTGATCTTTCCTAGCTTCCTTTACTGGGTATATTCAGGGCATTGAGTTCAATTCAATAAAATGTGAGTAGATGTGATAAGGAGCATTTCTAGGCTTGTGCCATGAAAATACCTTCCTGGAGACCATCCACAGCTTTTCCCCTTCAAGTCTGATGAACACAACATGATGACTGAATTAGTATGTTGCAGACAGCAAACCACAGGACCGAAGGCGCCTGGGCCCTCAACTGGATAGATGTACAACAATCGGAAACTAGGCTGGGGGTTTGCTTGTATGAGAAATAAATTTGTACTCCACTATAGAGATGTTAAGATGTCATGGCAGGGAGGTGAGCGTTGTCAATAGCATTACCTCAGCTAGTACACTGCCTAAGCGTTAGCCTAAAACATATCGAAGATATATTAAATAAAATACTACAATGTTTAATACAATACATTGAAGATATTTATCTGTTTCTTTCTCACTGAACTGTCTTTCCAAAATAGAAACCTTAGTAAGGTATTTAAATAGAGTGAGTACATCTTACATGTTTTTTTGGATTGGATTGAGTTGAATCATACTAAATCAGAGTGAAATGAATCTAATTGTTCGTAAAATGGTAAGAAACTTAAGTTATGGTAACACTGTCTTCTAATTGGAGGGAACACGGAAAGTTTGAGGAGAATGTGGCCTTTGAGCTGATGTTTGAAGAATTGATTTATTTTGGATATGTAGTGAGGGAACTGCTGTCACAGAGAAAATAAATAACACAAGTCCTCGACACACATAAACAAAGGTAGATAGTTTAGTATGAGTTGCTCTGAGAGAAAAAATGTTTAAATTTACTCAAACATACTTATCAGACACCTATTATGGCAGGATGATAAGCCTGTGAAGAGATCATTTGAGAAAATAGTATATATGCTGAGGAAGAAATATATGATAAACGCTGGGAGAGCCCAGAGAAGAGACCCCCAAAGTAAAGTGAGTTTGAAGATCAGGTAAATCAGTCATACCACATAGGGCATAGAAAGCCTTAGGAGGACATCCGTTCATCATTGCATACCAGCAGGGAGCCTGAGAAGTCATTGTGATCTTTGAAGGATGGCCAATGAATGTGGACACTTTTGTAAATAGTTGAAATCCAAATATTTTGAACAAATAGTGAAAGACATAAGCAAAGCTTTTGCTTTAGGCTGAGGAATCTTAGTAGCGGAGTAGGTGTGTGTACAGAGACAGCAGCATGAGTGGGAGTCCTGCTATTAGCCAGATAGAATTACCTGGGACTTCTTGAGGGCCTGTGTCCAGGCAGAGTAAAAGTATAGGAAAGAATGGATTAGAGCTGTATCAGAGTCAGCATCTTACTTCCTTGGGTATTTGAAGCCATGTGAATCATGTGGGATTAATTTCACAAGTGGGTGATAGATAGCATTAGATAAGATGGAGACTTAGGGTCGCTCTTGTATGTAAGCAGACAGGGATTCTAGCCTCTTCTACTTGATTACTAGAAATAGGCTTTTGCTTCATGGTTGAAGATGCCTGCATGAAATCTCCCCGTTATCTCCATATTCCAGCTAGCTCACCACATGTCTACATGTAGGGATTAACTCTTGTCAACCACAACTCTCCAGATTGAGTTCCACATTTTTGTTATTTAAATGATGAAACTCTAGTGTGGCTTTCTGCAGACAGATGCTCATGATTCACTGACTCTACCACAGTAACAAAGGATGCTCAGCACCTGTCATGTAGCACATGACAAATACTGAATAGATCCACATTGGAAGGGACAAAATGATACTGAGTTGATAGTAAGTGAAAACAATTAATAAAACCATCTTTTGCTAAGATTTGCCTCTGACCAGAAGTTCTGTCAGGGCTTACAGATGGCAACAGCTCGATTTATCTGCCTCCCTGGCAGCCCCACAAGGATTGGGCTTTGTTCTAACAAAGGTTCTGATAGATTTTCAACATACTTTCCATGACTTAGTTGTTTTCCTACTTTGACTCACTATTTTTTTTTGGGTGACTATGTTTACTCTTTTTTTTTTTTTTTAAGATTTATTTATTTGTACATACAGAACTGGGGTACAGGCCAGAGGCTCAGGGGCGGTGAGAGGCTTCACCAGAGGCAGAGTGGGGAACAGAACAGGCAGATCGACAAAGTGCACTGCTGAGGGGAGCAGCAGGCGGGTCAGGAGAGGTCTGCCACGCCATGTGGTCTCCTCCGGGGCAGGCGGGAATCGAACTCATGCGGAAGTGGCTTTAGCTTCTTAGTGCAGTGCTTTAACCCGCTGCGCCACCAGGGAGGGCCCGACTATGTTTAC
This sequence comes from Condylura cristata, assembly GCF_000260355.1. Taxonomy (NCBI): domain Eukaryota; kingdom Metazoa; phylum Chordata; class Mammalia; order Eulipotyphla; family Talpidae; genus Condylura; species Condylura cristata. The sequence goes on along the minus strand of NW_004567118.1, from coordinate 9,070,223 downwards.
TCTTATAAAGGCACGTGTATCCCCAGGGACTCTTGAACACTCCCTTAATCAGACAGGGCCTTTTCCTTCCACTACTTGGCTCTGAACTTACTGTGTAGATAGGCAGATGGAGTATTCTTTAGACTGTGAATTACTTTTTTATTTCAACCAGATGCAGACATCTATGCCACTGTTTCTTATTTCTTGTTTCTGGTATTTTCTACCATTTTGATTTTGCCAGATAACCATTCTGTCCCTGGTTGCAGCCACTTCCTCTCAAGCTCACCACCACTTGCATCCAAGGATAAAAGTATGTTTTGTCCCGATTTCTGTGACCAGCTGCAAGGGAGAAAGATGGGAGGCAGAAAGGCTGAGCAAGTAGAGCTTATTGCTCCCGGGCAGCAGCTGAGATGGCGCTCCCTAGAGTGGGGTCTGCAGCTACTGCCAGCCTTATAGGGGAAAAGGGTCTCTTATATAGATTCTAGGTTCAGATTCTAAAGGGGTGGGTGACTCATCGCTGTGCCCCTAATGTGAGTCCCAGTTCGTTATCGCCCTTGTCTAGTCCCACTGGTAGTTGTTGTGTTATTGCCCACACCTGGTCACCACCAACATTCCCCACTTTTTCTTTTGTTATTAGGAAAAGGGGCATGGTTTCTCCATGGCTACTTCCTGTGTGACTTAGGGACAGTCGTGGATTTCCTGTAAAGGCATATAAGGGACCGTGGGGTGTAACAGGAGCTGATTTACTGTGACCTTGGTTAGGGCCTGTACCCGTGCCATTAAAAATTGGACCATGCATGGTGCCATGGTAAAGAAGTCTATGATTGGCCCTCCCTGGTGGCGCAGCGGGTTAAAGCACTGCATTGAGAATCTAAAGCCACTTCCGCATGAGCTCGATTCCCGCCGGCCCCGGAGGTGACCACATGGTGTGGCAGACCTCTCCTGACCCACCCGCTGCTCCCCTCAGCAGTGTACTTCGTCGATCTGCCTGTTCTGCTCCCTACTCTGACTCTGGTGAAGCCTCTCACTGCCCCTGCACCTCTGGCCTGTACCCGAATTCTGTATGTATAAATAAATAAATCTTTAAAAAAAAAAAAAAGAAGCCTATGATTAATATCAAGGGGCCTAGTAAATGGGCTAGCCATGATAGGAAAGGTAGGAAAGGTTGTTGCAGCCATCCCCAGAAGGTGTCTCTTCTGGTGCTGGATTCTCTGATGTTCTTGGCCAATTCGCGTAGCTTTGCCACATTTTGTCCCACCTGCCCCGAGCTGGTGTAGGTCCATTTCCAGGAAAGGCTACTGCATGAGTCCATTAGGCCCAAAAAGAGATGAGCCAGGCTGGATGGCAGTGCAGGCATCAAAGTCAGGAAGACTCAGTTTGGTTGAGGAGGTGTTTGTGTTGAAGTTCTGAGAGCAGTGGAAATGTTATGTGCTAGAATGACTTGCTAGGCTTAATGTCAGTAATTATGTAAAACCAAACTTTAACTTCTCTTTCATCTATAGTAACTCAAATATTCTTAAACTGCTCTGACTCTGATCAGAAACCATGTAAAGATCCTTTTACCATGTTTGGGAATTTTAGTCTTGTTGACCTGCTCTTAGGTTTGTGCCCTCCTTAATAGTTAAAGCCAGTTGTAGTTCATTTCTTTCAACCTCCTCCAGGACCTCCCTATAAACCAGCTGCCTCTGCTCTTGAATCCCACCCAAACCCTGGAACTTGGAGAAATCTGACTCCAAAGGACCTCCTGTAATTTCAGTCTCACCGAGATTGAATTCTATTCCTTTTTATCCTATTTTTACTTTTCTCTGTAAACCTTCTGTTCTGACCCTTCCCAAGATACAAATTCCAGGTTGTGTGCAAGGAGATAGGAGAAACCACACCCCTTTTCCTAATAACAAAAGAAAAAGTGGGGCAAGACAAGTCATAGAAGCAAACATTGAAAATGTATTGTCTTACATCCTGTAGCGTAGGTAGTATTTTTGACAGTTCCTTCAAGGTGTTTATTCTAAATTTTAAATGAGGACACTGGAGTATTTGGGGGCAGGGGGGTTGTTTGTTTCAAACTGAACATTTCAAAGCTATAATGATCTCCCAAAATGACACAAAATTTGCTGGTAAATTTGAGATTCAACTCCAGATTCCTTTTGTCTCAAAAAGGCACCAGTATTTCTACTTATTTTCTTTCTTTCTAGTTGACAGTCTTGCTGAATTCAAGCTTTAAAAAGATGAGTCTCATTCAAAGCTATGATTGTGTTTTGTGTAAATGAGATTAATCATACTACAAACTCATTGATTTTAGGAAATATCGATAGTGCATCAACTGTAGTTTAAATACTGATTCCTTATATCAGTGCCCTGTTATTATTCCGAAGACAGCACACAAACATCCTGTTTATGGGTAGTGGAATGAGCCAGGACCTAGACTTGAACTTTTGGGTCTAAAATTGTATCCATCTGTTTTAAACCACATCAATAGACCATACTACCAAACTAATCTATAATATTTATGGAAAGCACATCTCCTGATTCTAAGGTGAATAATAATAATAAATGGAATATAAAATGTCATGATTTTGATGAAATATTTGTCTATAGCTCCATATTTATATAGCTATATACCTATCTATCTTGAGATAGATTGAGAAGGAAGGAAAAAGGAATGGTATGAGACTTATTTTCTTTTCTGATTCTTTTTTCTCCAATTGTAGTAAGCATCCAAGAGCTTTATTCTGTCTTCCTTTACCCATTTTCACACTCTTCTTGGTTACCACTTCTAAACTTAGGATTTTAAAGGTCACTTACAAGTCAAAAGTTATAAACTTACACCTCATTTTGAACCACTCGCAGAACTCATTTTATATCCATCTGTCTACTTGTCATTTCCCCATAAAAGCTTACTAGTCATCACAAATGGGCCTCTTGACCTCACTTCATGCTCCACATCTACTTCCCTGCATCTCTCTTGTCATCCTAATAACTACCAGCATCTAGTCATTCAGGCAAAAAAGATGAAAGTTACAATTGATCTATGTCTTTAACTTCCTTCATATAATCCATCAGCATGACCTATTAACTCTCCCTCTTACACAGAGGGTCCAGCCAAGTCCACTTTCATCAACACTATCCTAGTTGACGGTACCATCATCTTTCTCCTCATCTGAACTTCTCTATCCTCTGTCCTTGGTAGCTCACCTACAATGCTGATTTTTATGTTTCTAGGAGAAAAGTCAAACTTCTTCCTGTCTTAGGGTCTTTGAATGCACCTGAAATACTATCACTGTTGATTTGCATGATCTTCAGATATTTATTTTTTGTTATGTAACTATCAGATAAAGTGTCATGACTTCAAAAGCCATCACTGTTGTACAAGGCTATGTGACCCTTAGTCACTTTCTGTTTCCCAACCCTCTTTATTCATACTGTAGGTGCTTTTCTGAATCTATTATTCTATTATTCTATTATTCCCAACCCTCTTTATTCATACTGTAGGTGCTTTTCTGAATCTATTATTCTATGACAGTCTAATTCAGTAGTATTTTTTTCCCTGTCTCCCTCAGGAAAATGCAAGTTCTTAGAAAATAATAACTCAGTAAATATTTGTTGAGCTAATTAATGTGAATAATGAGAAACAGATATAAAAGTCATAAAATTCAGGGAATTGAAGGACCATAGTAGAAGTAGAATAATTGAAAGAAATGTCACAAAATGAGTGGGAAATTGGGAAGGCTTTGAAATTTGATTAAGAATAGTCAAGAAGATAATAAAGAAGGAATTCCAGGGGGAAAAAAAACTCCAGTAAAGCAAAGGTACAGAGAGATTAATAGATGTGTTGTATTTGAAGACAGCAGGTAACACAGACATTTTGAAAGATTATTAAAATTAAATGAGATTGAGTGGTAAATTCAATTGCAGAGATGCTTAAGTGCCAGGCTAAGCACCTGCCATGCTCGGGATCTGATTTCCAACCCCAGTTACCTGAGCCCCTTACCCATGATCTCAGTCTAAGCCTTGAAGGTAAAAAAATGGGGCTGCTCCATCATCAATTGTTTTCCTTCGTGTCTCCCAACGCAAATGTCACTGTTGTGATATTGGTATGGCCAGTGTGTAAGGAGATGCTAGATCATATCATCTCTGTGTTTGGAATAGCCATTGTCACCAAATTAGCCAGTGCAATCTTGATGATCTGGGTCTTCTGTCTAGTTTGTTTTTTTTTTTAATTATCAATATAAGTGAGCTTCCCCCTCCCCCCCGGGATCTCAATTCTACCCATTGGTGTGTGTCATTTTTTAAATTTATTATGCTAACACTGGCTTATATTGTTGTTTGTATTAGAAGTATAGACTAATGGGAGTTGTTATAGGAACTTTCCAGGTTCTTGTGGGAAGTTGGGGGTCACATAGGCTAGTGCGGTAGAAATGAGTTTTGGGCCTCCCTGGTGGCCCAGGGGTTGAGTCTCGGTGCTATCAGCCAGGGAGGTGACTCACATGGCGCAGCAGAACTGTCCTGTCTCGTCTGCTGCTCCCCTCAGCAGTGTATTTCGGTCCGGTTCTGCGCCCCACATTGTCCCTAGTGAACTCTCTTACTCTCAGTACCTTTGGCATACACCTTAGATCTTCAATACAAAAGAAAGAAAAAAAAAAAGTAAAAGAAACGCGTTTCTTATCTCACAACTTCAGAAAAACGAGTTTCTTATCTCACAACTTCAGAAAAAAGTAAAGAATGACAGTTGAGTATGCGTAAATATGGCCTCCCTCTGCTATATTTTGAAATGAAACACATTGAGCTAAATAATAGTGTTTCTATAACTTTGATTTCCCCAGGTAGAATGTCAGCTCCAGGATTCTCTTCCACCTGTTAAGCAATTGTGGGCCTTTCGGTCAACTTGAAAACATTGTTTTCCATAGTCCCACTGACCACAAGTGTAAGGCATCACAGCAACAAGTCTCAGGACAGAGACTCAAATTTCCCAATGGGTGTGTGAGCTGAACTGCAAGTCTGTGGAATGCACAGCTTCACTACAGCCTTTTCATGCATCCATCAAACATCTATGGGCACATGTTTCTGTATCAAACTTTGCTTAATTAAAGAGATTTTATACTTATTTATTTATGCATACAAGAACTGGGGTACAAGCCAGAGGTGCATGGGTGGGAGGAGATTCACCAGAGGCAGAGTGGGGAGCAGAACAGGCACATTAATGAAGTATACTGCTGAGGGGAGCAGTGGGTGGCTCAGGAAGTCAGCCACACCATGTGGGTCACCTCCTTGCCAGGAATCAAACTCATGCTACAGTGGCTGCAGATAGCGTCACAGTGCCGCGCTTTTAACCACCAGGAGGGGCCCACAAATACGACACTGACTAAATGCTAAAGTGAAGTGTGGCATGATGCCGAGGGAGCACGGGGGAGGGAGGCCTTCTTTGCATTACGTCCGACACTTGAAGAGGGCCTTCGCCCTGGCAGGGCCATGCAGTGCCCTAGGACACCCACATCTGTTTCCTCTGATGAGCCCCAGACTCTTCTCATCATACCTGCTTTCCATGCAGGGAATAGAACTGGCTATAAAAAGGGAAGATCTGTGCCACAGAAATACATTTTTTGTGTGTCATTCAGGCAATGCTCGTGAGACTTTTTACATCTTCCCACATCTGGTGTTCTGACCCAAGCTGCTCAGTCCCTCCTTCCTTGTACACCCTGAGGCAGAGAAAGCAGTCTCTTAGGGAGACACTGTTCAGGGCACCTGCCATGATGTTAGAATCGGGCACCCACAGCTGTGCAGGTGCACGGTGCCTCGCCCATGTAGTTAGCCCTTCTGTCCTCTGTAGACCACTGACCACAGTGATAGCTGTGCTGACCCAGGACTCAGAAGAGTATTTTTGTGATGCACGTGCTTATACTTTGATATATTTTTACTAATGTGGGAGCTTTTGCAAGCAGTTTGCCATCATCCAGCCCCCTACGGGACTGTTTTGTGAAGACTTCTCTGTTCCCTCTTCACCATCTCCTCCACCACACTGAACACCCTCTGACTTTGCTCTTGAGTTTAGTTTGCCACTAGGTCAAGCCCAGAGTAATTTCCACATGGAGTTGTTCTGCCGTTGTATTTTCTCTGAACCTGAGTAACTTAGAATTACTTACTCTCTCTTGCTGCAAATAAGGACTGCAAAAGAGATATAAAAATAGAGAGTTGTGATCCCATTCCCCGCTTCAGCCCCGTAAAATGTCTCTGGTTTATAGTTGTTGTTTTTTTGTTTTTATTGTATTACATTTTTCCCCTGATCCCTTATGTTCCTGCTATGAGTGAAACCAATTGGTATTTTTCTTTTCTTCTTTGTTTTTCTGGCTTATTTCACTAAGGCTGATTCCTTCCATCTTCATCCATGTTGCTGCAAAAGTCGTGAGTTTATCTTTTTGATTGCTGAGTAATATTCCATTGTGTATATGTACCACGTCTCTTTAATCCAGTCATCTATTTTTGGGCATTTGGGTTGATTTCATGTCTTCCCTGGGGTGGGAAGAGTGCACGGGGCTATGGTGATGGCACACGGGTGAATTGGTGGTGGGAAGTTCACGGGGATTACAACTGAAATGGGAAAATGCACAAAATGAAGAATGATGTAAGAAAAAAGAAAGAGAGAGAGAGAGAAAGAGAAAGAAAGAAAGAGAAAGAAAGAGAAAGAAGGAGGGAGGGAGGGAGGAAGGAAGGAAGGAAGGAAAGAGAATTGTGAAGGTTAATCCTAAAATGATGTGAGAGAGTTAGCATATGAAAGCATAATTACTTAGTCTATGGCAGCAGGTGAAATGCCGAGGAGCCTGCAATATGGTTTTATGGGCTCATGGGAGGAATCAAAGGCCTTCCAGGTATCCATCGGGTACCTGTGGCTGCTTTGGAAAACCTGGCATGTCTGTGGGCAGTGTTGATAGGAATAGGATGCCTCCCGCTCTTGTAGTTTAGTTCAGTAGGAATGAGGTTCCTCATGAATGTTATGTAAACTCTGATGACCAATTTCACAAAGTCTAAAAAAAAGTTCGTATGATACGTACTTTTTTTTTTTTTTGGATGCATACTTTTTGCAGTGTTAATGGGTAAGATGCCACCAGACATAACTGGAAATGCATGTATTTCCAAATTCTCTCTGAATTTCTCTTCAGTGTAGCTCACTTCCTAGACATTTGAATAAGAAACATTTGACTAGTAAAAATCCTTTTTAGGTCAAAGACAGGAATTAGCAGACCTTGGGTGGCTGGCCAAAGCTAACCCTCTGTCCAGTTCTGTAAATAAAACATTACTGGCACACAGCCACACCTATCTATCTGTATAAAATTTTGCTTTAGCTACTTCACTTTTATAAAAGACCTACATTATTATCTGTTTTTGCTAAACCCAAGAATCTAAAGAGGTTTTTCACTGTTACCATGGAATGCCAAATGTGAAAATAGCATTCAGCATTTTTCTTTAATGAAGTGCCAGTGTTCCTCCTTATGACTATTTTGACATTTTAGGGTTTCTCCCCTCAGGGGTGGCCCTCATTCTGGCATTTGTTTTCCAGCAGCTGCTCTCCTTCCCAGGAACTGCTGTAAACAGGATTTGCTGTAAACAGGATTAGCATTGACTATGTCATTCCTGCTTTCATTATGTATCACTTTTATTTTAAATTTTGTATGTTTTGGGAATAACTTTGTAAGAGTTTTTTGAGCAATCCCTAGAAGTGCTCAAAAATGTCCATATAATTAGTAGTGTCCATCCAGAATAATCACTCTCTCCACTTTAAAAGCTGTTTTGACTAACAAAAGAAGGTTCTACTTTCAGGTAGTGGGGGAAATCCGGATGGCTGATGGCTGCTTCTGGGCTTCCATGGCAGAGTTGCATGGCTGAGACAGGGAGAGGAGTGCGTTCAAAGCCCCTGTGTTAACTAGTTGGCCATTAATAGAAAAAGATTGCTAACTCGTATTGGAGGACCCCCTACTTCCTAACACAATATCCTTTCTTTGTGTCTCAATTTCCCCGTCTAGCTAAGAAGTGGATGGCAGAAGAAACCTTCTCTCTTGCAAAATCCTGAGATTCTGAGTTTTCTTTTGAAATGCAAATATCCCCGTCCTGCCACTATGAAAAAGGAGAGTACAGCTGGAATATGTTTTCTTTACTGTCAGGAGCAGGACACTTGTTTTGTAAGCCTTCTCATCTGGCACAATGTCAGTTTTTATTGTCAACACAATTTTTTTGATGAGACACCTGCTTTTTTCCCAGGGGCTAGTTGTAGGTTAAGTGAAGAAAGCCAGGTCTATGGACAAACAGAAGCAGGGCAGCTGCGGAAACTAAGGCTGCTTTCTCACCTGTTTGCTCTGAGGAATTCTCCATCAGCTCTCCAGTCACTAGAAATCAGATGTAAATAACAAGATATCTGTTCAGGGTCTGACTGGAGCAACGAAATGGAAATCCACACTCAGTGCCCTATGTCAAATATAAGTCGCTCATAGCAGAACTCTTTTAGATTACTTCATTCTTTTTTTTTTAAATTTTATTTATTCATACAGAACTGGGGTACAGGCCAGAGATGCAGAGGGTGAGAGGATTCACCAGAGACAGAGTGGGGAGCAGAACAGGCCAACTGACGAAGTACACTGCTGAGGGGAGCAGCGGGCGGGTTAGGAGAGGTCTGCCTGCCACCTGGATCTCCTCGGGGCAGGCAGGGATGTAACTCATGCGGAAGTGGCTTAAGCTTCTTAGTACAGTGCTTTAACCCTCTGCGCCACCAGGGAGGGCCCTACTTTATTCTTAATATAAAATTTATTTATTTCTCCCCTTAGTCGTATTCCTGGTAGTTATCCTACCACCTTGAGAACTTTAAAGGAAGTGCCTGTTAAATGTGATGTCCTATCTTTCTGATTTACCAGCGTATGAGGCCAGATTGGATATTCAAAGGCGTTCACAAACATCTTCCATAAAACACCTTCATTTCAACTCTAGCTCAGAGCTCTCAGGGTTTTTAATTGATGGCTCATGATGACTGGTTTTTGTGGGCAAACCTGGATCCTTCACAAATTTCTCCAAAGAAAGCCAATTGAAGCTTTGAGGTTCTGTCATGACAAGACTTTATTCAGATGGTCTGATGAACTTGTCACCTGCCGTAAGCTTACATAATTCTACTTCTGAGTGGATGATACAGGTGAAGATGCAGTGATGGAGATGAAAGAGCAAAATATTTTTCTGGCTGAAACAAAAGCTTTCAGTAGTTAGTTATAATACTGATAATTGTCCAGGTGCTTCTTTGCTTCTTTTTCTTCCTTCTTTTAATTGGTGTTTCGTTTTTACATATAAAATATTATTTTTTTAAGATTTATTTACTTATGCATACAGAATTGGGGTACAGGCCAGAGTTGCAGGGGCAGTGAGAGGATTCATCAGAGACAGAGTGGGGATCAGAACAGGCAGATCTATGCAGTACACTGCTGAGGGGAGCAGCAGGTGAAGCAGGAGAGGTCTGCTCCTGTCTGAGCAAAGGTGCCATGTGGTCACCTCCGGGGCCGGGGCTCAAAGTTGCACTGAAAACACTGCAGCTAGCTTGCAGTGCTGCGCTTGAACCCACTGCACCACCAGGGAGGGCCTAACTGGTGTTTCTTCAACTGATGCTTTGGTCAGACTGATAGGTCTTCTTTAGAGGGGTGTGTGTGTGTGTGTGTGTGTGTGTGTGTGTGTGTACCTGAGTGGCAAAGGTATTCAATGGTACGATTCAGAAATAGAGGGAAAGATGTGTCTTATCTGTCTAGATAACTTCATCCTCTGATTGGTGCTCAACATAATGGTTTCACTCTGTCTTACTTAGTATGTATAATTGATCCTGCAAATATCCCCTTTAGATCAGCAATTGTCAACAGGGATGTTGCTGTGCTGGGGGAGCATTTTGGAAATGGGTGAGGGCACTTGACATAGTTTTAATGAAGGAGGTTGCAATTAACACTGGCCAAGGTGGCCAAGGGGAGACTGAGAATATGCTTTGCAATATATCAGACAGTTTCAAACAGCGATAAATTGTTTCATGTCCCAGCAGACACTCAAGTGAATGAAAAACTGTTTTGTTTACCAGAGCCTATAAATATCATTTGGCATATGGACACAAAATACCTCTTACCTAATTTTAATATAACCTGTTCTTCAGTCATGTGATATTGTGTAAATCAAGGGAAGGTATTACTTCATTTTCTTCCAAACTTTGCCAAGGGTTTCTCACATTTTGACAGATCCTACCATGAGACGCATGGCCCTGTGGATTCTAAAAGGGTCTCCAACACAGCACAACAGTATGATTTGTACCTGTTTCAATCAAACTAGCCATTTTCTTCATCTTATGTACTAGTGCATCATGCCCAAAGACTTATAAGTGAAATGTCTAATATTTGATTGTTAAGTATGTTTTTTGTATTTTCCCTTTATATTAGAGTTAAAACATTCCATTGAGTATGCTGATTATTTTTATTATTCACTTTCAATTTGTATGAATTTTTCAAACAATTTCTTTTTTATTTTACATCCTTTCTTTTTTTTTCCTCTCTCAGGTTTCTCCCCTCAGATGCGGTCACTATAATTTTCTCACCATCAAAGCACCCATAGTTCTTTACCATTGTCCCTTCCCCCGTCCTGAAGTCTCAGATTTATGGTCTGCTTTCAAGTGTTGGTTTTAAAGTTTATCTTTGTCTGATCCTTTGTTTGGTTTCTCTGTATTCCATATATAAATGATACCATCTGATATTTTTCTCCTGGTTTACTTCATTTAGAGTAATTCCTTATAGCTCCATCATGTTGCTGCAAGTGATATGAGTTTATCTTTTATGATTGCTGAGTAGTGTTCCATGTGTGTATATATATATACACACATGTATATACGCACACATGTATATATGCATATGTATATACATACATATATAACACATATATGTATATATCTATATATACATTGCATATTTGTATATATGTGTACATATATACATCCCATGTGTATATATACATATACATACATACATGTATACCACACACACACACACACATATACACACATACACACACATCACATCATCTTGATCCATTCACCTGTCTGAGAAATATAGGTTGTTTCTAGATCTTGGCTATTATGAATAGTGCTGTTGTAAATGTGGAAGTAGATATTTCTTTTTATTAGTGTTTCTGTACTCTTTGGATAGATACCTAACAGTGGAATTGCTAGATCATACAGTGGATCCATTTTGGGTCTCTTGAGAAATCTCCACAGTTCTTTCTGTATGTGTTGGGCCAATCTACATTCCCACCAACAATGTAAGAGTTCCCTTTTTCTTTTATATGCTAATTTTTACATTTGCTTTTTTAAGTTTAGTGTGTAAATGAGCAATCAGCACATATTTTCAGTAAAGAGCCATAGAGGATACTTTTTAGGATACATTAGTCAAATTGCCTCTGTCACCGTTATTCAACCCATCGCAGTGAGAAAGCAGCTGTAGACAATATGTGAATAAAGAAATGGCAAGCCTGTGTTCCAATTAAATGTTTGATGGATACTGAAATTTGTATTGAAAATAATTTTCACATGTCACAAGGTATTATGATTCTTTCATTTTTTTAAATTATCTAGAAATTTGGAACCATTCATAGCTCTTGGGTGGCACAGAAACAGGGAATGGGTCATTTCTGGCTAGCAGGAGATACGTGGCACTCGGTTCTAGGGCCTCATGCTCAAGCATTTACACACTGAAATCCATATTCTTAGCAATTATATTGCATTTTTGTCTACTTTATAATTAAGGCACTATGTTTATGCATTACAGCCATAATTAAGCACTGTGATGGCTCTTTAAAACAAATGTGTATAAATGCTATAAACAAGAATTTTTGTAAAACAACTTGGTAAAAAAATTTAATGTAAAACAGAAATGTTTTAGTGCTGTACAGGTCTGTACATGGAATAATGGAATATATGCCAAGAGGATGTGGCTTTCCCACTAACAGGCTCTGAGAATAAGGAAGGAAGGTGGTATTGATGGTTAAATTGTCCAAGGACTGTAAACAATCCTGATTGGATGGGTAAGAATTGGTGAGTTTTGATAAAACCCAGAAGTTCCTGTCTTTGATAAGGAAAATCAATCCTGGCTTATCTCTGATGCAAAGCTGTTAGATGATGTCTGCAGTTCAATCCTTACAAGCTTTTAGAAATGTGTATCTTTGCCAGACTTGGGACATTTTCCCTGCCCAGCATTGCTAGGCAGAAGCTCCGTTGAAGTGAGATACCAGCTTTTGTGTGTGTATGTGAGATATTCTCTGAATTTCATTTAAATTATCAAGTCGAGCATTACAAAGAGTTTGTTAAAAAAAAAAAAAAAACACAGGCCATTGGGTCTGAGTACATTAGGTTATATCTGAATTTTACATCTCACTTCCAGGATGTCCACCCCATAACTAGAAGGAAGGTTGAAGAAGGACCATGCAGTGTCAAAGCCTAAAAGAACAATGAGATCCTTTTTATAACCAAGAGATATTATCTCTTTACTGAGTTAGTGAACTTTGCTACCATATCAGTCTTCATCTGGTTTCCTGACTTGGTCTGACTTGAAGGTTTTTAGACACCTGGATTCTCTGTTGAATCTTTCACTTGACTCCCTGACTAGACAGATTCTCTCTAGCCCTTGTTTTGAGGTTATTTTTCTCTTTGCCTGCTGCCCCGAAACAGATGCACTGACTTTCAGCACAGTGGCCTCCAGGGTCTCCTTGGTTTTGGGAACATCTGGGCTCTGTGCATACTTGGGGGACAGAATGCAGGAAATCCAACACTTAATGCCTCCACACCCTAGATTATGCTGGGCAACTTAGAAGGTGACATTGTTCCTTAACTTTAAATAGTTTTTTTTTTCTTCCCTATATGTTTCTGAATTCCCCTGGTGCCAATATCAGCTCTAGAAGGACTGTATTTTTCTTTTACTCAACCTATGTGATAAGCCTCCTTCAAGAGGCTGATATGGGGAGATGCTTGGAGTTAAGCAATCCTTTGGATGTTAAAGGAATTTAGCAAATCCTCTCTCTGTACAGAGCTTTGTTTTCAAACCTATTCTTTTAAACTCTTCTCTCTAATCTAGAATGATGAGCATGAAGGACAAAAGAACAAGTTTAAAGAAGGAAGTTCAAGTAAAGGCTTAACATTTGTTATATTGTCAAATTGCACGTATAGTGGAAATTGCCTTTGTTAAAAGATAAACTGAGGCATATTTAATTTTGGGGAATTTATTGAGCAAGAATTGATTTGAATCAGGCAATATCCAATCTAGCAGATAGAAAGGAGCTGTAAGAAAAACTTATATAGTCTTTTATAGTTCAGAAAGGAGGTACCCAGACAAAAATTTGGTTGTTATTACAAGGTTCCTTTCCTTTGGAGGATGGACAGTGCCTATCAGGCAGATTTCCTAACTAATTTGTGCTAATCACAACATTCCTGATTGACTGCTGTAAGATACATCATCTGAGAAAGTGAGCACTAGAAATCCCCATCTGGTAATGGGACTCCATTTAGGCCCTGCCCTATTTTTTTTTAAGATTTATTTATGCATGCAGAACTGGGGTACAGGCCAGAGGTGCAGGGTCAGTGAGAGGACTCACCAGAAACAGAGTGGGGAGCAGGATAGGCCGACTGACGAAGTACACTGGTGAGGGGAGCAGTGGGCGGGTCAGGAGAGGTCTGCCACGCCATGTGGGTCACCTCCGGGGCGGGGATCAACCTCATGCTGAAGTGGCTTTAGCTTCTTAGTGCTGTGCTTTGACCCGCTGTGCCACCAGGGAGGGTCCCTGTGTTTTGTTTTTAACACTTTTTATTGTTCCAGTGTAATTGAGAGCTGAAATATAAATGTATTTTAACTAGCAGAGGGATAAAGATAAATTTACGTGGTACTAAACTCTGGGGTATATAATGGTTTTGGACAAGTCTTTATATCAGTTACCATAAATGTCAAGGATTATCCTGAGCTCATGTTAACACCAATTTCTATAATATGTTTCAATTTCTTGGACTTTCCATCCTTTCATCTTACAATGTCAAAATCCTCAACACAATTATTTATATGGTTTTCATTTTCCTGGGATACGAGGAAAGTGGCAGATTATATCCTCCCTCTTCTAGCTTTGTTCATTCAGCTAACCCTTGCCTCCTAAGAGTCCCATGCAGGAGTCCTCAGTAGGCTTGTGGACAAGCTTACCTCCTCCGCCAAAGCCAGCAGACTGTGTGTGGATGTGCTTGTGTGTGTGTGTGTGCGGGTGTGCACGTGTGTGTTTGTGTGTGTGTGTATATGTGCAGGAGTCAGATGAGCAGTGGAAAACAAGTGACATGAGAATTCAAATAGATGTAACTATGTAATGACTGCCTACTTCTCTTTAACAGCTTTTGATGAAACTTTATGATAGTACATTTACATGCTATCTATTTGAAAATAAAAGGGGGGTTGTGATTGACCTTTGAGTTGTCAAGGATTATTTTATATGTATTCACCTGTCTTACTTGAGCAGTGAAGAGATACTACTTTTCTGCTGTGATCTTAGTCTCTCTTCTCCTTTGTCTTTTCTTTAGCTCAACAGAATTCACCAAAAATCCATGAAGGCTGGTGGGCATACAAGGAGGTGGTTCAGGGAAGCTTTGTTCCAGGTAAATACAGTTATTCTTGTTATTTTATTTTTAAGGAAAGAATTTGAATGATATAGATTATCTGGATGAATTGTGTTAAATATCGATGTACAATTCCTAGAATTTTGGAAATAATTTGTTACATGTACATGACATAGTATGATCTCAAAAGATGGCACAGTCTGACTTAGGTATCAGATGAATATTTCATCAGTACATCAAGAAAAGGTTTATTAAGTGAGTGGTAAAAATTTCACCAAGACAACATTTTCTGTGTGATCCTGTATCCCAAGATACTTCTATCCATAGGTGAATCAGCCAAGGAGCAGATGGTTTGATGGTTGACATTGTCTGCTGATTTTTGGTAACTGAAGAAGAGCCATTTCTTGGCATTAATGAAATAGGAAGTTTAGAAAAACTGATCATGGCAGCAAGGCTTGCTGGGATGCACACTGTCACGTATATCACTTTAGCCACATCCACGGTCAGGACATAGCAGAATTAGCCAAGCAGCAGCTATAAACAATAGGCAGAGTGGATGACATCAGTGTGGGGGAGCATGCCAAGATAAGGTGGGACCAGAGCCTACCTTGACTTGAGTACAGACATCTTGTCTTCTCCCACTCTTGCTACCCCAGTTGGGTCCTCATTCTCCTGCTGTGTGAAGACTTTAGTAGGAAGAGGTGGAAGGGAAAGAATAAGATTGTTAAAAAGAAGGTTGTAAGGGAAAGTAGGTAAGACATTTCAAAGCATTTTTAATGCTTAGATGTGAGAGAGTGAGAAATAAAGCTCTTAAGAGAAGTGAAGGTGCGGTCTCCACTCAGTCCCTGAGAACAGAGAACCCCAAGTGTCAGATGAGGTCTTTGTGGCAAGTAGGAAGAACAGTGTCCTCCAGGTGACCTGGCTCATTCTTGGCTACTATCTCTTTTCTGTCTTCTGTCAAGTTCATGCATCAGTTGTGCTGTGCAGAGCTAAGCAAAAAAAAAAAAAAAAAGTTGGGGGGGAGACCCCTCTAAGCAGAGCTAGCTTGTGAATTGCACGATTTGAGCAGACTTTCCTCAGTAATACTCTTGGGACTTCCCTATGGGAGGAGAGAGTCCTTGTCAGGACAACGGGTGACCCAGGAAAAAACCAGCTGACTGCCAAATAGTCTCATAAACTGATGTCATTAACTTGACTAATCTACTATGGGACGTTTATTCCTTGGCCAAATAGTTATAGAAACTGGACTTGATTAATTCTCCCAGAAATGGTCAGGTTTCTAATAGTAACCTTAACAATTTAACTGACATGAGCTATGTTCATTTGGCATGATACGGACCCATGGCATTTTGTAATTACAGCTGAGGTGGACCTTTCCAGTGGGGGGAATGCTTGTATTTCTTGCTCTTTAGTGAGCAATCTGCTACTCATATACAAGATAACTCATAAATCGCATTTGTAATTATATTCTTATACTTTGTGATTATCGAATCAGACTGCCAAAGGGCTTCCATCCAGGTTACACTAAGTCTTTGCTTTTCTGCCTAACCCTTTTTTACATTTCACCTTCTGTTAACACATTCTTTCTTTACAAGTCTGAGGTTCCAATTGCCTCAGACAATCATGGGAAAGAATTTTTCTCCCTTCTTCATGTGTTGGTTTGAAAGGATTTAATTTGCCCTCATTCCCAGCTTTACATGAGATAATGTGGATGAAATCTGCTCCCTGGGGAGCAGGGAGGTGTGGTGGTCTGGGCCTGAAGTCAGGGATCAGACAGAACAGTGTGGAATCTGATTCCATAGCTCCGAGGGGGCACTGTCAGCCAGCTGCCTGCCCACTCTCAGCCACCTCTGAGGCTTGACAGAGGCTTCCTCCTCTGTCAAAGCGTAGATAAAGACCAGGTCTGCTTGGGGAGACTTGGAGAGGATTAAGTTACATAATGCATGTAAAGTGCTCATGGTTATGTCTGGTGCCTGGTGAGAGTCAGGACAGGTCAGTATCTGTTGAAATAACTCCTACTGTATCAACATGACTTGATATTTGATACTTCTCTGCTTGAGAAAAGGCAGAGAGCTAAAATCTGGAAAATGTAATAATGTAATGGAAAATGTAATAATGTAAGCATGGTCTTTCCTGATGCTTGGAAGGTGCATGGCAAATGCTGGGTGATTTGTAGCCCCGTATACTGATGGGCCCTCAGTGCCAAAACCTGAAACCCATTGGCATCCTCGTAAAGAAGACAGATACCTATGGATTTCACTTCCCAAACTTTTGGGACTCCAACTCTGTTGGGGGGAAAAAAGATAAGATTCGACAGAATTTGTGAATTAAGAAATTGTACCTCAGGCTGTAACACCTGAAACTCCAGATGACCTACTTTTGTCTGAGTTGGTGCTCAGGGCATAGCATAGCTCTTTATCTTGTATTATCATTGCTTGAATTTAAGGTTAAACTTGCTCTTTGCTTTGCTACTGGGATTTTTTCGGGTTACGGATGTGTGAATGAGAAGTTCCTGTGACTTGACTATTTGGACCAGTTTTACTATCCCTTGCAATCATTACAAGAATATCTAGAAATAGCTGCCAGTTGGCATAATCATTGTGAGTCTGTGACTTATGGGAACATATATGATGTCTATAGCGAGTGCAAACAGCAGGTTGATGTATCAACAGAATTCCCCACTTTGGTGAGTTTGGCAACTTAAGGACAATCACCTGGCTTGCACTGTGTGGGCTGTTGGTTAAGAGGTGACTATCATATGGTTCTCATTGAAGGGTGAACCTAAAACTAGACCTAAGGGTCTAAAGGGAAGATGAGCCATAAACCTGTGACTCAACAGAGGCTCTAATAATGGTGTTTATGCAACATAGAGAGAAGGCCATGTGGTGATTCTGCCTGCCAGTGTTTAACTGATGCTGTGGTTGACCTGCTGAGATCCTCACCCTCATCCACCATCACCCATAACTTGCAGGCAGAACTCTGATTTTGTCTGAGGGTTCACCCTCCACACAACCACATGCTTGGCCTTCCCAGGACCAGAAGGCTATTCTTTTTTTTTTTTTTTTTTTAAGATTTTATTTATTTATTCATACAGAACTGGGGTACAGGCCAGAGGCTCAGGGGCGGTGAGAGGCTTCACCAGAGACAGAGTGGGGAGCAGAACAGGCAGATCGATGAAGTACACTGCTGAGGGAAGCAGCGGGCGGGTCAGGAGAGGTCTGGCTCGCCATGTGGTCTCCTCCGGGGCAGGCGGCAGGCGGGAATCGAACTCATGCAGAAGTGGCTTCAGATTCTCAGTGCTGTGCTTTAACCCGCTGCGCCACCAGGGAGGGCCAGAAGGCTATTCTTAAAGAGAGATTTCACTCTTTCTTGCCAGCAACTGATTTGGAGATCTTGATGGTGAATTTTATGTGTGGATTTTGTTAGGCCATGGTATTTAGATAGTTGGTCAGACATAATTCTAGATGTTCCTGTAAAGAGAATTTTTAGTTGAGGTTAACAATGAAATCAGTAGACTTTGAGTAAAACAGATTACCCTCCTTTACGTTGGTGAACCTCACCCATGCAGTTGAAGGTGTTAAGAGTGAACTACTGAGGGCCCCCAAGGACCCTTCTGCATCTAGAAGACTTCAGTTTTGAACTGCAATACCAGCTCCTCCCTGGGTCTTCAGCCTGCTGCCTACACCAAATATTACAAATATGACAGTCTCCATAATCCTGTAGCCAGTTCCTTAAAATATCCCTACCCCAAATTGGCATGAATATATAGTTTATATATATCTAATCCATGTGCACACACACACACACACACACCTGTTTCTCTGGATGCATGATGAATACACTAATGTATATACAAACATAGATCAACACTTTCTCCATGCCCTGTTGTGGGACGTCTGCTAAACAAACTCTGGGATAAAAGCACACTGAGATGGCAGAACAGAAAACTGGGAGGAATTCAGTTCTGAGCATTGAATTAACTTCCCCAGAATTGATTTTCTTAAGTGAGATAACAAGCCTCTTACCATTAGAGCCACTGAGACTCAGGCTTTGGTCATTTGTATCCAAAAACATTCTTCCAGATTTCAGGGTTCTCAAAACAAGGAGGGAGGAAGAAGTTGGAACTGGTTCTGCAAGGGCTCAGGATTACCCAGAGAAAAGGAGGAGAATGAAGAAAGTCAGGTGACACACACTGGCAGAGAGGACAGAGTGCAGCTACAGGCCCAGGGCGCTCTGGGTGTTTCTCAGCATTTCACGGGCAGAGGTCACCATGGAGCAGCCAGAATGAGCACCACCAGGGTCATCAGGAGCCAGGGCAGGAAACCATCTATGTATGCTTGGGAGCTTAGACAAATCACTTTTGAAATACAGTAATTATAAGATATGTCTAAGCTCACAAATGAGCATGGAGTTTAAACAGCCAGCTGTGGCTACAAAACTGGAGATGGCCTGATTTCAACGAGGGCATCAGAAGTAGGAAGGTATACCCCTGGGGGGGGGGGATATTTTAGTCATCCTGGAAAGAGATAGAAACTAAGACTGTGAAAACAGATATATTGGATTAATCATGCTATTGAAGGATCCAGCATGTTCCAGTATAGCTCTCTCACACATGTGTATAACACATTTATATCTCAGCATAAACATACACATTTAACACATTTCTGGAAAACTTGAGCCAATTTTTTGGCACACACTGTCTTTTCATATTCTGTTTACCCAAAACAGTAGAGAAATTGGACATTCTCTTTAGAAGAGACACTATACTAGAAACTGGCATTTCAAAAAGCAAGGTCTCTAATTTCTTGGCTACAATCTAGTGGGAGAAACATTTGATAAAAGTAACAAGTAGCCTCTTACCTCCAGCATCTGCAGTGTTTGAGTGGGGGACTTCTCCCTGTGCAAACTGGGGCAGAATCTGGGGGCTGTGTCCGTGCTAAAGCTTTAACACTTGGGGTACACATTTTTCCAACTTTAGGGAACCACAGAGCAGATGAAAAACTTCTCTTCCTCTGCTTCCACAGATCCTCCAGGATCCCCAAATCCAGCTCTCTGGCCAAAAATCTCACCCTGGACACCTTCTGATAACCTGGCTGTACTTAGGTTTGGTGGGTAATTACACAAAGGAACTGAAGCTAATGGAGATGGCGGGAGATGTCTATCACCAATGATGTTTTCAGGGTGGCCATGAGAGGGCTTGGGGCTATGAGGTCTGAGGAAACACAGAAGGCTTCCTAGTAGTGGCAATGCCTAGACAGTCTCAACAGGAATATGTTCTTTCTTCTTGGAGAAGAAGGGAAGACATGGTAATATGTAAAGACAGCAAGATGGGAACAGGCCAAAAAGCTGGAAAGAGAGAAACTCACTGTGTTACAGGGTAGCCCAGAGTGGACTGGGCCACCTGTCTGTGGGGCCTCACCCATGCACTCAAAATTCAGTTATACTGTAAGTACACACAAAAGGGTCAAAAACGAGTTTATTTGCAAAAGGGGAAAGGAATAGGAAACAACCCAGGGAAAGAGAGTGGGATACAAAGTAACTGGAATACCTTACCGGCTAGGCTGACTGAAAGCACCCTATTTATCCCCCAAATGTCCCAGAATTCCTGCTAGCTCCACCCTTGGGTCCTCGCAGTTCTCTCCCTGGTACTGCCGGGACTTGTAGTTTCCAATCACTGGAGTAGGGGTAGAGTTCAGAAAGCTGGAGTAGGGTGTGGGAGCCCACAAGACTCTGCAGACTTCCTTTAGGACAACCTTCCCCTTAACAACTGGAGCAAGAAGAGCTCAGGTAAGTTAAGGTCATGGAGGGGACCAGGCCACACCAGCTGGGTATTTGGATTTGACACTCATGACATGAAGCCCCAAGAGAGAGATTGAAGGTAGTGCAGAAATCAGGGAGATGTGAGCTCAGGAACTGTGAGGATTCAGGAGAAGGTCCAGCTTCAAGAAACAGACAAGGTCTGCTTCTACTCACTGCTCCTCCAGGACAGAGTACAACTCTTGCATACAGCAGGGGCTCGATATTTGCTAAATCAGCTTGGATCACAGCACAGGAATCCTTGCCCCTTGACGCAAGTGTAAATCATCATCTTCAAAGGCATGCATGGGCCTGAAACAGAACCACATTCACTGGCCGGAGGACACAGTGCAGTGGTATGAGATCGGGGATAGGAGCCAGTCCATGCTCAGTGTGTGTATGTGGGGGGGTGGGGGGGAGGGGATGGGGGGCATGTTCGGAGTGTCCACACAGAGGCAGGAGTAATGGCAGGATAGTAAACAGTTGCAAGCAATTTACTTTTCCTTTGTAATCTGACAGGTACCAAGGGATCACAAAACTGAGTTTCTGACCATCTGAATGATTAATAGAGTATCTCACAGCTTCAGTTCTGATCAGGACAGGCTTAGGAGGTTGCTTCGGTTCACTGCTCCATCCTCTGGGGTGTTCTTTAAAGTAAAGTAGAAATGGTTTGCTGAGGCTAATAAACTCTCCCAACATGCAATTACCCACCCTTCCTTGTCAGGTAGTTTTAAAACCTCAAGATTGTTAGAAGACGAAGGTAATTATACCTATTAGCAACCACCTGTGGTTTAGCGCTATGCCTAATTACCTGTGTTACTCAAAATGGTCAATTTTCTTTGCTTAAAGCAAAGAAAAGCTCTTGTTACACACGGGTAAGGAACTGGTACTCTCTTTCTCCCAGTGCGGTTCCTGCATGGGAGAGCAGGCTGCAGGGTGGGAAGGCTGATGCTTGCTGATTTAAGATGACCTGCACAAGGTCACGCACACCCTTCATCCCTCCCTATAGTGAATGGTGCCTGCATCAGCTTTCTGTTTCGGGGCAATGAATCACCACACACTTGGCAGCATCGAGTGACATACTTTTAAGACCTCCGTTTCCTTGAGTGAGACATTGGACATAGCTGAGCTGGGGTCTCTAGTGAGGTCTCACAAGGTTTTGAAAGGTGGAAATCCAGTTATTTTCTCTACAGTAGCCAAGTTCATGCAGATCTTTGGTGGAGTTCAGTGTTTTGTTTTATTGGCAGTTATACGACTGAAGCCTGTAGGTCCTATTGGCTGTTCCTTCTCCATAGGAAGAGGCAGGGATCTTCTACATGACCTAGGAAGGTAGTTAGGTGGGCAGGGGAAGATCGATAGAGCTTAGCTGAGGACAGCAGCCATCATCCAGGTGCCATCCAAACTGCTCTTCTAGCCATTTCCTGCCTGACCTTGCCTGCCTGGTCTAAAACTGTGACTCCCTGTGCCCCGCCCTGCTCCGACCTTTGTCTGGTGTGTCTGCCTTTGGCAGCCAGCTCAGCTTAGGTGTTTGCTTTCCTGTCCTCACGGACTCCTACCTTGCCTGTTCCCAACAGACTCCGCTGACATAGGTGTCAAGTAAATATTAAGACACAGGATTTCTCCCTTCAGGAATTTACTGCATAAGCGTCCAAGCCCACACATGTCTAATTGAAGGGAGGGGAAACCCACAAACTCTAAATTTGGCTCACCTCCTGCTGAGTGCTAATAGCCATTGTTTACATATGGCTCCTATAAGGAATTAACACAAATTGGCTCAAAACAACACAGACACAATGTCTTTGAACTTTGGACATCGGTGGTTTCAAAATTAAGCCCCTTCTGTTGTCTCACTTTATGGCAACAGTTTCTTGGCTATAAAAGTACATGTAAACCTTGATGAAGTGTAGCACTTTAATTTATCTACGTGATGGAATTTGCATTTGTAGAGTCCTGTGTCCTATGTGTTGGTCCAGGGAATAACTTTGCTCTTAGAAGCAGTGAGGAGTCACTAGGCTCTTGTTTGGGCTGTTGCGTTTCCTTAGCAGAAATGGGTAGCTGCAGGCCCTGGTGCTCTATCCTGGCTTGGCTATGTCGTTCCTGTTCTTCTTCCTCACTTGGCTCATGGAAGCAGCACAGAATATCTGAATATGCTCATGGGTTGGCTCTTCCCCTAATTGAACATGAAATCTTAGGCAACTCATTTATTAACTCAGTCTTGATCTCCTCTTATATAAAATCAAGATATTGAGCTGCAGTTTTCAAACACCCATTCCAGCTCCAGTATTCTCTGAGAGTTTACTAATGTGCTATAAGATTGGCCTGGGCGACATGTTTAGTAGCATTAAGAAATAGAATATTGATTTTTTTTACAAGATAACTTTATTATGTTCTTACCGTCAGTGTTTGGAAATGGAGTCAGTGATATTAGTGTGTCTCTCCAGATTTCTGAGCTCACATCTCAAAGAGCAAACAAAAAGAACTTAATGGGTATATTCTTCTCAGTATAGGAGGGTGGCATTACATTGACTTACCTTCAGTTATAAATACCTTGAGTTACATTTTTCCCAGAAATTGGGATATAGAGATAGTAAGTTTACTCTACACTAGGTAGGTGCCAGACATCATGCTAGACACTAGGGCTATGAACAGTAATAAACTAAAGCTCTGATACTAAGGGGCTTACAAAAATATTTAGAGACAGACATGCAAAACGGGGGTCACAAGCTAGACTGGTAAGGGGTATGAGACAGGAATGGTAAGACAGTGAAGAAAGCATCTTACTCTGCCTTTGGGGTGAAAAGAGGCTTTGCATATGAAGACTGCTCCTGAGATAGGCCTTAAAGGATAAAGGCATCTAGTGACAGTCGATGGGAGATGATGTTGATGTGGGTTAGACGGACTGGGATCTGACTTACCACCAAATAACAGGTTATAAGCTACTTGTAGCCAGTGGGCACCCCTATATTGTCTCCTTTTTGACTCTTCCTATTATTATCGACTCATACTTGTGTAACAGTCAGCACACTTAACTCAGAGGTCATGTGTGTGCCCTGCTTCTCCATCTGCAGATTTTATGTTGTTTGGAAATTGCCTAAATTCTCAGACTTTCCATTTAGTCATTTGCCAAAAGGCCAGTAAACCATTGTCTCAGATATTTTTGTAAAACTGAAGTTATGTATTTACATGTATGTGAAATATATAAAATTTTATGTGATATATGATTATATACTAGGAAGATATGCCTTATAGATGCTGAGATTATACCAGAAATTGCTATTAAAAAAAAAGATTTATTTATGTGTACAGATCTGCGGTACAAGCCAGATGTGCAGGGGCAGTGAGAGGAGTCACCAGAGACAGTGTGGGGAGCAGAACAGGTAGACGAAGGACACTGCTGAGGGGAGCAGCGGGCGAGACAGGAGAGGTCTGCCATGCCATGTGGGTCACATCACCTCCGGGGCAGAGATTGAACTCATACTGAAGTAGCTTTAGCTTTTTAGTGCTGTGCTTTAACCAACTGTGCCACAGGGAGGGCCCAAATTGCTATATATTTTTAAATTCTACTTTTGCATTAGACTAATTAAGATCGCAGAGCAGGGATCTATTGAGTTGTATTAGTACTATTATTTTGAGTTCATAATACTGCCTTCTAAGCCACGGAGACACCAAAAACCTCCTAAAGCTATGCTAACAAGGACATTAGTGTGCAAAGATACAACTTGCGCACAAGTGCACGTCAAACCATTATGCACCTCACCACTGTGAAGGCTGCTCTGGGTCAGGTATCATCCATTCAGTACTCAGGTGGATGGGCATTTGCACCACAACTTCTAGCAGGCTCTTGGCTTTCTGGTCCCTCATGCCAGTTCCTGGTCCCATAAGTACAGATGGCTCTTGCCAACCACTCCACATGGGAATACTTCCGGAGCTCCAGGACCTCTACCAGGGAGGCCCCCGAGTATCCGAGTACCCAAGGGGGCTCAGTGGCAGTCCATTCTGGACACAGGCTGTAAGGATGCACGTTGTCTACAGAGAATTTACTAGCAACAAGGAAACCCAACCCACCGCCAGCCATTTTAACTAGTGTCCATAATGCCCAGGTGCTGGAAATTCTAAAATTGCCATCGATGAAATAGTTCTCCCTGAAAGATTATCTTATTGATCTAAGCTCTAAACAGTTTCTGTGGTCACTGTTAGGATTTAATAATAGATATGTAACCCTCAAGTTAGCACAGTTTTGTTACTTATCCTTTCACAAACACCACGTTCTACACAGGATGGCGACAGTCTCAGCTATCAGCCTGGAACACGCAGGGACTCAGCTACGAGTGTTTGTTCTAGGAGGACCTTCCTGAGGTCTCACATCTGATGGGGGGCATTGTAAGGCAGCCCCTATACCCAGACCCTGTACTATATATTCCTGAGTTTAAATAATGGACTCCAAGTGAGCAAGGATAGCACTGTGGTTGTAAACTCAAAGAAAGAGAAGTTGAATTACTTCAATTGTCGCTATCTGCGGGACTCTTTGGAGTACTTTTTACAATTAAAATGAAAAACACCAAAGCACAGTGTGAACTTCAAGGTGTGAGATCCAACATTTGTGTTTGGTAAGCACAATTGTCAGCTCCTGCACAAACTGTTTTATTGACTCTGAAAAATGCCTGTGCTGTTGAAATAATTATTATTATTATGTAATTTTTCAAAAAGGTGTATTTATTTATGCATACAAGAACTGGGGTACAGGCCAGAGGTATGGGGAGCTTAGAGGATTCACCTGAGACAAAGTGGGAGCAGAACAGGCTGATCGACTGTAACACACGCTGAGGGGAGCAATGGGTGAGACAGGCGAGGTCTGCTGCACCATGTGGATCAGCTCCCTGCCTGTGAACTGAACTGTTATTGCAGTAGCTGTGGATGGCTTCATAGTGCTGTGCTTTAACCCATTGCGCCACCAGGGAGGGGCCTATTATTGTGTAATTATTACTGAAAATAATAGTACTATTAAGAGGGGAAATTTAAAAATGATCTGCTCCAGAGTCAGTTAGTTATACCACTGGATGCAGGCTTCACTTCAGGGATAACCTCACCTTCACTGAGAGCACAGGCTAGGTGGGCGGCCCCAAAGCAGCGCTCACGGAAGCCTTCTCACCATGAAACATGGGGTTTCTCTGAGTGAGCCAGCTGTGTTATCCTCGGTGTTAGCCTCATTGCCTGCTGGCCTCCCAGCTAGCTGAGAATCCACTCTTCCCTCCTCCTGGCCCAGCGTCCTATTTGAAAGACATGATACAACAACTTTATTGGAAAGCAGCTTGGTGAACTGTTGGGGAGGAACCTTTTAAGGGTAAATACTGCTCACTGAGTTGTTGTGTGATAATGGGATTGTTTACAGAATGCACAGCAGGGTGCTTCCCCCTCAGGTTGTACCTTTTTGTCAGGTGGAAAAGAATCAAAGGCAGCAAAACTATCACCCCACCAGGAAGCCTACTTCTTATACCTAAACAGATGACAGCAAGGTGCCTGTGGATTTTGTTATGAGCATAATATTCTGTAACATTCTCTAAAGGGCAACTGTGATGAAGTTTCCAGCAGTATCCAGCATGAGTTGGCATTAGGAGAGAACCAGTTCCCCTACTCCAGCTCTATCCTAGACTGCTGGGTCCCAAGAGTGACGATAATGTCTAGAGGGGGTGGCCTTTCTCCTCCAACTCACTCCAGCCCCATGGCAACCATGATGATTTTTGCATTTCAACTCTAAACTAGCTGACTTCTGCCCTCGCTGAAAAGAATTGGGTCACAAGTCCGGAACCCTGGCTTCTCTGCAGTCTGGACTCTTCACACAAATTCTGCTCCTTCCAGATACTTCCTCCTCCATTCTGGAAGAGTGCATGCTTCTAGATCATTAGTGTCTGGAACTGAAGGCTCCTTCAGTTCTCTGGCTTTTGCGCCTGCTCTTCTCCGATCACCTGCGGATGGAGTTTCAGAGCCTCTGCCTCCTCAGCCCTTCTCACAGCATGGAGCCCACCTGCTGTATGTAAGCTGGCTCTGACCGCTGCCCACTTTGGTCCTCACTTGCCAGTCTTTGCACCACTCTGTCGCCACCCCCTCTCTGAGTACTGACAGTCAATGACTGTAGCTAATATCAGCTACACACTCTTTTGCGTTTTAATTCTGGTTGCCTGCTTCCCCTCGGAGGGTTGCCTTCTTTTGCTTTTGACTCCTTCGCCCTCCCCATAATGGTCTAACTAACTGCAGCACTTGCCCAGAAACATGCTCATGCCTTTTTTGCATTTATGTGTCCTGGGAAGTGTTACCCAGGTTAATCAGAAGAAATTATGCATTCATTTCAATATAAAAATATGAAAGACATATATACTATAAAACATAAGATAGCATATTCCTACATATCAATAACACAGTGTATCTATATTTGCTGACATTTACTTACTTGTTTTGTGCTGTTGCAGCAGGAATATTTTGAAGACAGTCTTCTTGGAACCCTCTACTCTTTTGATCTAATGCAGACCAGTTGCTTTTAAGCTTGTTGTACACACTGGCTTCTTGTTTTCATTTGTGTGTTTGTTTACCTCCTGCATCATTTTTACTCTTTCTCTTCCTTTGAGATATACTCTTAAATTCACTTTATGACTTGCTGAGTCTCATATTTAAGTTTTACTTTTTTTTTTAATAAGAAGAGAATATGGGTAATTGTGTTTTGGATCCTCAGATGTCCAATAAAAGATCATTCTTTTGACCTTACACTTGAATGATTGTTTGTTTGGTAATAGAATTCTGGTTTCAAATTACCTTCCTCCAGATTTTTCTAGGTATTACTCTGCTGTCAGCTTGCAGAGTGTCCAAGATGAGAAGTCTGATGCATTGTAGATAGATGTTTCTCACCAGCCCAAGCCTCTACTAGCTTTTAAGGCATTTTGTTTGTTCTTGAAGTTCAGAAATGTCATAGGTTTATCTGAATGTATATGTCTTTCGTTCTCTTTTCTTTTCATTTGTGCTCAGTGTGCTGAAATGCAGTTCTAGCAGGGCAGAGATCTTTTTCCGTTTTGTTCACTGACCTATGAAATGCTAAGCAGGGCCTGACAAAAGGTAAAAAGCTCACTGAATTTTGTTGACTAAATGAACTAATTTTCAAGTTACTTATTTTAGGGATATTTTCTTTTACGATTTTTTCGATTATCTACTTCGTCTGTTCCTTCTGCTCTCACATTCTGGACAGGTTTTGGAACATATGGATCTATATTCTAGGCCTTTCTTTTCTTTCCACCCATAATTTCCATATATTTTCCTTGCTTTCTCAATTTCTATGTTTGTCTTTTTACTTAAGTTTTAGGGTATTTACTTATAGTCCACATTTCTACTTTGGCCTTCAGCAATGTTCATTTGTTATACAGAATCTATATTAAGTGTTTTTTTTTTAATTTGGCAATCATTTTAATTTCTAAATTTTTTATTTATTTTTATGAGTTATTTTCTTGTTTATAAACACATTATCTTCTTGAATCCCTAAAAGTATACTAACTAGCTTTCGTTAGTCTTTTGTCTCTCTGTTCATTAACTTTGGTTCATCTCTTTCATGTCATTTAGTTGTGCCCATCATTTTCTTGAATGAAAGAGTTGAAAATGGAAAATGCTGATGGGCCATCTTTCTCCAAGGAGAATGAACAAAAGATGGTGATGTCTGTTTAGGGAGTGATGTCTGGTTATATTTCATTCTGCTGCAGAAATGCCCTTATTTTTTATTTCTGTCAGTCATTTGATTCTGAATTTAAGAACTTAAGTTTTTCTCTCTTCCCCAAGAAATTTTCTAAGGACCCTCCATCTTAACACCCCCTCCCAACACACACAGCTGATCTTGGCCTCATTGTAATGTTCTCATGTCTGTAGCATGGACTGGGGATGGGCAGGGCTGGGTGGGGGCCGACTCCTGTTCCTTACACTTTTGTTTCCAGACTTGGGCTTTCCCTAGGGTGCTGTTGAAATGTTAAGAAGCAAAGTTATTGCCACTGCAAAAAACTTATCCTTTTTAGTAGTTATTTAGTTCCTTATCTTTCTGATCCTATAACCTTGCTATCTTCTTAAAACTCTGCAAAATGTTCTAATTCGTTTTGTAACTATATCTGGGGAGTATATGGGTGAAAGAGAGAATAGCTATATGTGCCCTAAATGATAATAAACCTAAACTTGACTGAATCCTTCCCCCCCCCCACTAAACTAGTTCTTTCTTCCAACTCCATAATTATTTGCTTTTTTGACCAATTGAAAGAGGCAAGTCAAGGTCACAGAGATAGTAAATGACAGAGCCAGGCAGTCTGGCTCTCGAATCCATACGCTTAAGTACTCTTGTCATGTATTTCTCAACATCCTGTGGTTTCCCTAGGCTCAATGAGATCCAATCATCAGTGAATTTGGAAGGTGGAAAGAAAGTATATAGCACTTTTGACTTTCTAGACGTTGATTCCTTCTTATACTTGTCACTTAAAATCAGTCAAAATCAATCTATTTCCAAACCCCATAGCTTTTAACTCCGATACAAGTCTTAAATTTGCCATTTCATTATATTCCTTCTGCTGCCATTTGAATTTCAGACTTAAAGAATATTGTGAAAAGATGAACACCTGAAGTGTGTAGTGTTACAATGCAACATTATTTCAGTAAAAAAAAGATTGTGACACACTCCTAAATATTCTTTCCCCCCCTGCAATTACTTTTTCTCCCTGCCACCAGATTCATCAAACTGCAACCTCATCCTGTTACCTCCTAGATCAAAAATGTTCACTGACCTCGTCTTTCTTAGAGAGTAATGTCTACACGCCTCTCCAGGTGTCCAGCACCATGTATAATTTGACCTCAACTTCCAAGGTCATCAGCCACCATTCCCCAGCACGCAGCTAAGCTGTCAACCCAGACTGATTCCCTGAGCTTGTCCCAGCAGTCTCTGCTCAGCAGCTTTGGCATGCTCTGAGCACCTTTAGAATCTCTTCATAATCTGCCCAAAGTCTCCTATCCCATCCCATACAACCCAGAGTTAGCAGCACCCTTCCCCCGCATTCATGACTCCTTGATTTTGAGCTCGAATGATCAGTCTATCTTCTTAAACTTTCTCTATACCCAAACCAATAGTTACCAAATTCTAATATTATAGGAATTTATGTATACAGGTTGTAAAGTCTGAGAGGGCAAGGGGTCTGGATCTTTCCACCACATATTATGCCTGTGCTGTGCCTAGCTCATCTTTGGTGCTTGCTAAATATATTCCTGCACTCGATAAGCAGATGTAGGCTCATTTTCCAGGTGGTTAGTACCTACAAAACATTACCCCTTTATCTTGCTTTCCAGTGGAAAGATCCTGCTTCCCAAACACACTCACATCATGGGGTGATTTAATATATGTATTTCCCAATCATGTACTTAAAACAGGGATGATGCTAAGTGACTGACTCCTCTATGCCTTTTGCAGATAAGATGCACTCTAGACAAGACCCACCTTTGTTGACTCTCAGAATACTGCTTTGCAGAGACTTCAGGAAAAGAAGTAAAATAAAAAAGTAGGAGTAGATGTGGTATTGGTTCTAGATGGGAGCCGAATTCTGAAAACTGCCATAGCTCCATCTAAATAAAAATGAAAGGAATTTTTCAGGCTCTCATTTCACGAACACAGTATTTTTTCAGCATAAGATAGTTTCTAACTGGAGTTTCTTTGTAAACTGGAAAGAGAAGTATTTGAACATACATATATAAGCTCGCTATTTGGGAGTTTTGATGGAAAAATGAACAACATATATTGTTTTAACATTATCGCACTTTTATGAGAACAATATATTATATCAACTACAGTGTACAATTCTTTTTTATATCCTGTCATAACTATGCAAGAAAAGCCATAGCAGGAAAAGCAACAAAAAATTTTAAAAATGTTTACCTTTTGATGACAGGGCTATGTTATCTTTTGCATTTTCTCTTTTTTCAACATTTTATAGTTGTTCAGTAGTTAGCAGACATTAAATGTATGTCAAAACATTATTAAAAATATAGCCGTTCTGCTAATAGAAAAATGATGGGAAAAGGAGGTGATGTTGAGTTATTATAGATTCCTATGTGAAATTTAGGAATTATAAAAATCTCAGTCTTTTTAAAAATCTATTTTATGGTAGTATAATACATCACTTACAATGTAGTGTAATTCATTACATGTTTAATTATCTAAATGTATAGAGACAAATGTGCCCAGCCTGTGACTAACACCACAATGATGACAAATAGATTTTTATCATCCCCAGACTTTCCCTGATAGCCTTTCGTAGCTAGTTAAGCAATCCCTCCTACTTCTTGACCCCTAGCAGCTACCAGCCTGCTTTCTACCAATGTACTTTCCATTTTCTAGGTGTTTGGCTGTCAGCTTAGTGTGTGTGTGGGGGGGGGGGATCTTTTTCACATTGTTTCTTCACTTGAGTGTGAGCGTTTTCCAAGTTAGTCCATGTTGTTGACTTTATCAATGGTTCCTTCCTTTATAGTGCTGAGAAGCTCTTACTTCTTCCCATGCCACATTTACCGATTGGTCGATACTTAAGCTGTTTCCAGTTTTTGAATAATTGGAATAAAGCTGCTGTGCACACCGATGTACAAGTTCATGTATGGACAAATATTGTATGTTTGCCCTGATAGGCAAGGGGTAATCATTTGGGAATATATTTTATTTTACAAGATGTTGCCAGATTGTTTTCTAAAATTGCCATACCATCTTGCATTCCTAACTTTGTATGAGATTTCCAGTTTCCCCATATCCTCATCTTTGTTTCTCTTATCTTTTTTCTTTGAATTGTTTATTCAATATTTATTATTTTCTCCCCTTCTTGCTTTAGGTTCAGTTTTCTCTATTTCTAAGATAGAATGTATTGTGGAATTCTCACATTCTTTTTTCTTTGAATTGTTTATTCAATATTTATTATTTTCTCCCCTTCTTGCTTTAGGTTCAGTTTTCTCTATTTCTAAGATAGAATGTATTGTGGAATTCTCACATGTATTTCTACACATAAACTTCTAATGCTACTAATCTCTCTCTAGTCTATGTTAGTTGCAACCCATAATTTTTGGTAGATTCTCATTTAATTTTCATTTATGTAATTTTCTGATCTTTGTGATTTATTTCTAAGCTATTAAAATCATGCTGTTTAATTTCCAAATATGTTGGCATTTTCCCAGATACATTCCCATTATTGATTTCTATTATAAGCAGAAATCATGTTCTTATATTTTAAAATTTCTTTCTTAATACTTGCTCTTACATCTCAGAATGTGGTCTACTGGAAAAATGTTCCATGTGCACTCAGAAAAGAAAGACACATGTGCAGTCACTGTTTGGTGGGGTGGTTTTTTTTTTTTTTTAAGATTTATTTATTTATGCATACAGAACTGGGGGCAGGCCAGAGGTGCAGGGGTGGTGAGAGGATTCACCAGAGACAGAGTGGGGAGCATAACAGGCCGACTGACAAAGTACACTGCTGAGGGGAACAGTGAGTGAGAGGTCTGCCGTGCCATGTGGATTACATCTGGGGCAGGGATTGAACTCATGCTGAAGTGGCTTTAGTTTCTTAACCCGCTGCACCACCAGGGAGGGTCCACATATTTAACTTTTATGATGCTCTGTATCCCTTTGTTGTCATTCTACCTGTTGTCATTTCTCTGATGACAGAAGATCTCTTTTTTAAAAAAGATTTTACTTATTTATTTATTTATTGTTTGCTTGGAATAATGAGGGCGCAGGCCAGAGATAGGGTGGGGTGAGAGGATTCACTAGCTATGGAGTAGGGAACAGAACAGGCAGATCTACTGAAATACACCATTGAGGGGAGCAGCAGGAGGGACAGGAGAGGTCTGCTGTGCCCTGTGGTAGCTCCCTGGCCGGGGATCAAACTCATGCTCTTTGTGTTGGTCTTTGTGGTGATAGTGCCGAGGTTGAAACAATCGGCCTCCAGGGAGGCCCTGAAGCTCTTTATTTATTTTGTATTATAAATGATTTTTTTCCATTTTATGTATATGAGTATCTTTGATTTTTTTTAATAATTTTAAATTGTGTGTGTGTGTAAATATATATATTTTACATCATTTTCATTTTGTACATTTTCTCATCTCAGTTGTAATCCCTGTGGACTTCCCTAAAGAAGATCTTTTAACATTTTTTTGGGTACATATCTGCTAATGAGTAGTTTCATATTTTGTTTTTCTGAAAGCACTTTACTTCACCTTTGTTTATAAAATGTATTTCCACCAGATAAACTCTAGACTGTCTTTGTTTATATTTTCACCTTATATTTGATATTGTGTCACCGATTTTGACTTGCTTTCTTTTAAATGAGCTCACTGTCATTTTTATCTTTGTTTCTTTGCATAGAATGCATTTCTTTCCCACTCTGGCCACTTTTAAATTTTTTTTCTTTATCAGTGCTTGTCATCAGTTTAGTTATGATGCTTTTCATTGTGGTTTTCTTTATGTTCAACTGCTTACAGTTCACTGAGAGTTGGGGTTTATTGGCCATCATAATTTTTACAAGGTCTTGATCATTATTTCTTTACATTTTTACCAAAACCCTTTCAGCTTCCAGACTTGTTATATGTATCTTATACTACTTAATATTTTTTTCAAAAGTTTTGAGGTTCTGTGCAGTTTTTACATGCTTATTTTTTCTCTAAGCTTAGTGATTGACACCTTCCACTGCTGTTTCTTCTAATCCATGGATTTTTTTCTTCTGCACTGTTAGCTGGTGTTAATCTCCAAAGTATACTTTTCATTCAGATGCTTTACTTTTCATTTCTAGCCATTTGTATACTTCCACTTTCTTTTCATGCTCATGTATTCCTTTGCCCCTTGAATATACAGAAAAGAATTATAATAGATGTTTTCATATCAGTGTTGTTTTGTCTGTTAATTCTATCATTTGTGCTTTTCTGCATTTATTCCTATTGCTTGATTTTTCTCTTGGGCACGGTTTATTCTCTTCTGTTTCTTTGTATGACTTGCCAATTTGAATTGATGCCAGATAGCTACAAATTTTGCATTTTGGTAATTGGATTTTGTTATATATTCCTTGCTAGTGCTGAATTTTGTTCCAG
This sequence comes from Condylura cristata, assembly GCF_000260355.1. Classification (NCBI taxonomy): domain Eukaryota; kingdom Metazoa; phylum Chordata; class Mammalia; order Eulipotyphla; family Talpidae; genus Condylura; species Condylura cristata. Next base: position 9,036,697 of record NW_004567118.1, on the reverse strand, counting down.
GACACAGTTAAGTTACTTGGACACTTTTGGCTCATTTGAGACTTTGCCATAAAAAAAGAAAAAACAACAACAAAAAAAAAACCTTTCTTCTCGAGGGTTAATTTAGCTCTGCTGCCAAGGGTGTACCTTCCCCTGGGTCCTACCTGGTATTCTGTGCATTCTATACCTTAGTGTTTGCTCTTTGCATGTTGGGAATACAAACTACTCTGAGGGATTGTTGTAACAACTTCTTTCTGTGTTTGTTTCCTCCTGGCCTTGGCTAGTTCTTATGCTCGCTGGAACAAAGAGTCAGCCCAGGACTCAAAGAGGCCTTCTGCACATCTCTGGAATGCCCCCTTAGTCTAGTCCCCTGCTCTGAGAACATTACATCATAGATCCTAGTCTCCATACCCTCTTCAAATTCTGAATTCTGTCTTATCAACTCTTGAGGTCCACAGATTCTATGTGGGTTCCCCCTGTCATTCTTTGGCCTGGAGGCATTTATCAGGCAGTGACCTGAGTACTTGTGAGTATTACTTCTTTCAGGGATCACTGAGCTGTGCAGAGTGTTGTTCAATGTCTGAAATCCATTTTTATTCCATTTGTATTTTTTTTTAAAGATTTATTTATTTACGCTTACAGAACCTGGGTACAGGCCAGAGGTGTCTTGGGTAAAAAGGTTCACCAGAGACAGAGTGGGGAGCAGAACAGGCTAACTGACAAAGTACATTGCTGAGAGGAGCAGCGGGCGTTCAGAAGAGGTCTGCCAAGCCATGTGGGTCATCTAGTCCCAGGCCAGGGATCGAATTCATTCTGCAGGGGCTTCAGAGAGCGTCATAGTGTGGTTCTTTAACTCATTGTGCCACCAGGAAGAGACCTCCATATCTATTTTTATCCATATATGTGTATCCCAGGTTTTTTTTTTTCCCCCTCATTATCCAGGGGGTAATCTGGTCCCTCCCATTCCATCATGGACTGAAAATTTCCTTATCCAGTTGCTATTTCAAGACCTCTATTCAGCATCTGTAAATGCAGTCTTTAAGGGAAAAGTAAGAAGAAAATTGTGTGATGGAAGAAGATTTCAGGACTCAAGCCCCTCTGTGTAAAAGACATCATTATTTCAAAACAAAAATGAGTGCTCATAAGTGGACCAGATATTGATTTGGAATTTAAAGTTTCATGTTTACAAATATGCAATGGAGTCACACTTTCTCTGCAATAAGGTGGTGTTTTACTAAGCTATTGATTTTGAAGGTCACTTGTGAGTAACTCAGACAAAGGGAGGAATCTTAATGTTTTAAGGAACTGTTCTTATTTCTTAATCACATCCGTAGATGTTACCTATTCTTTGTTTACATGTATTCCAGGTCCAAACAGTGCACTTCCGGGAGCATCTGTGCTAATACAGGAGTGTGTGGTCATCTGGAACCTTCTCTGTGCCGTTGAGCCAATTTCTCCCTCTTTATGTTCTTTCTATTTGCTCTATCTTCCTGAATAAAATAGAATATATTGTATTAAGTAATTGATGACCAACGAAAAGGCTCCTTTAAATCTTTATTTCATTTGGGTTAAAATCCTCTGGTTTCTTAGAGAGAGTATGACTTTCAAACCCTCCCCCCATGTTCCCCATTATTCTTTGGATTAACTTTAATGAGTTACTATTACATTTAACAAAGGATATGTAGAAATACATATTCTAATTTAAATATAGAGCAAATGGGTCAATTATGCCCCATGTCAAGGAAACTAGACTCCTGTTAATGAAGCAAAAGGTAGGATTAAACTTTTTCAAATGAAAAGAGATTTAATTTCTAGGTTTGTTTGAAAGTGTAAGTAATTTAAATAATTCATTCCTACCTCACTGATGAATGGGTAGCAAAGGTGATCACAGGAAGCCATTGGCTTATCCCTCTATCTGAGCTTTGGATGGAGATTCATGCTGGTTTCAGATCACTTTTTTTAAAAAATCAGTGTAACTTTTCTTCCCCAAATTAAAGGAAGTACCTGCTGCTTAAGATGATCACTTTGCCCCTGAAATTTCCTATCAGCTGCCAACTGACAAAATGTGTTATGAAAAATGGAAGTATGTTTTTTAAATCTCAGTCAACAGTGAGAATGTGAATTCAGTCTAACATTTTAGGTAGATTTCAACGCTATAATAGGATACATAAAGACAGAATGCAGTGTAATATGTACAACCTTAAAAAAAAATCTATGCTAGATACTCACTTTTTGGATTCTAGCAGGTAGTGATGTCTCAAAAAGTGATGCTTCATCGACTTCTAACTAACCTAAAGCTGCTAAGCCTCTGTGATCTTTGTAAGATATTGCTTAATAGTTCATTCATAGTTCATATTTTTTTTCTTTTTGTGATTCATACTTTTTTAAATTTTATAACAGTTTATTTTTACATCATTTTGTTAATATGTACAACCTTTTCAGGCTCATTTCAGGGCAAGAAAATAAAGAAAACCTAGTTGGAAAGAAGAGGGATGCTCAAATCATGTTTGACACATGAGGTTGATATCAGAAGAGCAAATAATCATAAAATGCAACAAGTTGGAAAGGATTAAAAACAGCATTTAATTCAAATCATTTCACAGATAAAGAATTTGAGACTGAGAGAAGGGAAATTACCTCAACATGTTCCCATAGCTGGATTTGGCAGAACAGATTTCCTGATATCCCCAGAGAAATTTCTACTCGACCACTTGGAATATATCTTGAAAGAGACCATCTCCTTTAAATCAGTGCTAACTGATTGAAACACCCTGGGATCACTTGTAATCATATTAATATAATTAAGACAAAAAGACAAGAGTAAGCAAAAATTTTATGATCGAAAATGTTCCAGAGTGTAGAGTAGGAAAAAGTTCTGGGGGCTAGAATTAATTATCCTTTAGCTACATATAGCTGGTTTCAGTTTTTATGTGCTTATAAAGTTTGATGTTTTATTTGCTCCTTATCATAATTCTCTATGGTAAATAGACCTACAGGACAGAATGATTTCTTTTCTGTGTGGAGATGTAAGGCAGAACACTGGTGAGTGACTTCAACAAGGCAACAGCTGGAGGTAACACAGTTGTATTCAAAGTATGTACTAATATAAATCTTAGTGCAAAGTTAAGAAAGTGGGGGGTACATTAGCTGGTTACTTCTCTCCCTTTCATAAGCCTTCCCTACTCCCACCAGCTACCCCCACTGCCTAAGTTCAGTTCTGTTTATCTCACTCAGCCCTTCATTGTACATGCAGTCCTTCTTTATGAGTTTTTTTATACTTGCCTTAAACTATACAAAAGTGCTTTTTTAAAGTATGGTGCATTGTTCTTACCGTCCATTCATTCGTGGATGAATGAACATAAAAAATAGGTTAGACACAACTGGAGAGAGTACTGTCCTACATGCCATATCCTTCAATTCATGGTACTTGTATTGAGCAAAAGAGACAGGTATTAAGAGACAGTGAAGTACACAGGGCTATGTCAAAGCCCTGTGTAGTCATTAACTTAAATAATCTTCACATGAGCTCCATTAAGTGAGCTCTTTTCGAGTCCCTATCTTTGGGAGGGATGCTGAAGTTACCGAGGTTGGATGGTTAATTTTCCCAGGTTTGCAGTTAGTAAAAGACGGAGCCAGAACTCCTACTGTTAAGCATGACGCTGTGCTCATGCTCACATGCCTCGCACAAGCTGTCTTCCTGCCTGGAATTTCCTCTTTCCACCTGTTTATTTTGTTTGATTACTGCCTCTTTTCAAGATGCCTCCAGTATTACCTCATTGAAGAAGCAGGCAATTCTCTTTCTTCCTATGTCTACAGAAGTCTCACATCCTGTATCATCTATAATCTCATTTTCTTCCACTAGACTGCCTGCCCTTATCATCCTCTAGACCCTAACACAGTGCCCCGAACTTCAGACACACGTTTAGGGTAGATAAGATTTTATTGAGGCTCTAATTTCCTCACTTACTGGCTGGGTGACCTCATATAAGAAATTGAATCAGTGTCTTTGGTATTATTCTCCTCAGGTATAAAATAAAGAGACTGGACAATACCAGTAGCTCCCCCAAGGATAGTTCCTGAACCAACAGCATCCACACAACCTAGGAACTTATTAGAAACACAAATTCTTGGGCTCAACCCCAGATCCACTGAATCAAAATCTTTGTGGTTGGGACCCAGACATCTATGTTTAGCAAGCTCCCCAGATGATTCTGATGCATGGCAATATTTGAGAACCCCTAGCTTAGGGGTAGAAAGCTATCAGAGGGCCTGTCTAAGGAAAGAAGCTTTGCCTGCCCTGTACTGAGAGAGCTTACTGTGATGGCCCTGCCAACCATGGGGTTGCTTGGAGTCCACTGTGAGAAACCAAATTGATAGGGGGCTGCTCATCAGGAGTTCTGGGTTTTAGACCATTGTTGGAGCCTTGTCATAGAAGTTACTTCTACTCCCCAAAGTTCAGAGTTCTCATCCTGAGAAATAGCAGGGGTGAATTTGTTGAGCCAGTGTCCAATCAGAAAGGAGAAACAATGTCCAATCAGAAAGGGGATAACATGGGGAATTGTGTGAATGGATGCTAAAAACATAGAAAAAGGAGAGCCCAGGCAAGTTGACATGAATAAACCCAGAAAGCAGCTCACATCCTCAGACCCCAGGGAGCAAGAGAAAAGGAGGCTGCGAGGCAGGGCGTGGGAACTGGGAGGTGGGTGCTGAGGGACTTCACACAAACCTCTAAGGAGACAGCATGAAATGCTGCTGCTTATCCCATGTGAGGTGCCCATGGGCTGGTATGTGGATGGCCAAGGAGGTGGGGCTGTGTGGTTTCTTGGACTAACCGGTATGGCTAGAAAATGGCTAGAATATCCTGTGAGTAGCTCCAGATAGCCTGGGGAGGTATTTCTGCACTAAGAGGGTCACTGTTCCACCCCAGCCCCAGCATCACAGAGCAGAGAAAGGAAAGGGGAGTGGTGGAAAGGGTCTGGAAGCTGAGGTGAATAACCAGCACAGTCAGACTAATGATCTTCCTAGGCCCTGCTTGCCTGAAAAATTGTATTATAGTAATATATCAATCATGTCGATATGCTCTTCATACACCCAAGTATTATAGCATGTAACCATCTTTTATGTAAACATAGCTTAAGACATGACCTCTAATAGCAGAGCTCAGATGAACCTGAAATCTCTTGGAAGTTAAAAGATTTGAGAATAGAGAAAAGGAACTTGCTTTTTTTTAGGGGGGTGGGAGTAGTGGTGGTAAGTGCCAGTTATGTCACAGGGATGTCCTCTCAGTCAATTCAACTGATAGGTTGAATTTCTGGCCTTCCAGGAGTATTCCCAGTACAGAATCTTCTTTCGTTTTCTGTTTTCACTCCAATCATAGACCTCAAGGGAGGCTTTGCTGCCTGTCTCATCCCACCTTCCGTCATCACCATCTGTTCTCTCCTTGAACTGTGCACTAGAATAATTGTCTCCTCTATTTAGCAAAATAGTTTTGTGTACTCAGAATTTTCTTTTTAAAAAAAGATTTTATTTATTTTTGTGTAGAAGAACTGGGATGTGTTGGCCAGAGTTTTGGGGGTGAGAGGATTCACCAGAGATGGAGTGGGGAGCAGAACAAGCAGGTTCACTGAAATACACTGCTCAGACACAGGAGAGATCTAAGGCACCATGTGAGTAGGCTCCCTGGCTGCGGATTGAACTTAGGCGTTGTGGTGGAAACACTAAGTCTTAACATTTAGGCCACCAGGGAGATCCCTCCAAATTTTCAAACACTCATTCACCCAGTCCGCATATAACTACTTGATGTCAATGTTGTCTGTAGCTATGTCTCACAGGTAAATGGTCACACACTGGTGACATGGCAGAGCCAGCACTGGCTTGGATTCAGTCAGTCTGGCTTCCTGTTCCAATTTATTGCCACACTGAGATATGGTGGATGCCACGTACCCGTCAGCCATGTCAGAAATGGCTGGGGATATCTCCATATTTGCTGCCCCTCTTGTCTCTTTTAAGAAATAAAGCTGCATTGTCAGCTGAAGAGAACTCTACCTCTCCTCGAATCCTCACCCCTTTTGTTTCTACCTAGAGGAAACCACTGTCTGAAGTGCTGTTTTCATTATTCCCATGCAAGCTTTTTACCAGATGTTTTTACTCTCTTTGTGTATCCGTGCTCGTGAAACAGTTCACAGTGCCAGTCCCGTGCTGTTTATCTTTTGGGGATAGCATTCTATATATTTTTTCTACAGATTGTACTTTTTCTATTTTTTGCTCACTGTGTTTGTCAGATTTATTTCTGTTGATAGATGAATTGAGTTTTAGTTCATTTAACTGCTGAATAGTCATCCATTATATGGATTTACTGTAATTAATTTTCTATTCTGCTGTTGATGAACATTTTAGTCATTTCTAATTTTTCACTCTTACAATGTACAATGAGCATTCTTCTATATTTCTTCTTGGCCACACATGTAGGTTTATACCAGGGATTTTGCTTGTGAATTGTATGCACACACATCTTCAGTAAGACTGTAGAGCTCTCCAGAATGGAAGTCCCCCACATATGAGGTGTTAACTCATATCCTTATCGGCACCAGGCATTATCAGGCTTTTGAATTTTCTCAGTGTGAAGGATAGACTCTCTTGGTTGTTTTCTTTAGTTCAAATGGGTTGAAGCCACACTGTGTCATTTTGCTATTTCACGTCTTTGTGCTGATTTATCATTTTGCCTGGACTGATTTCCTGTTTCTCTACTTAGCAGCCTCAGTGTCTTCATGACCCAACTCAAAAATCCCCCTCAAGTCACTGATGTCCCCTTGCTCCGAATGCATTTTGCTGCTGTCCCTTTTATGTTTCATAGCAACTTGATACTAAAGTAATCTTTATGGCACTGTCCTTGCATAATTATTAATACTATGCCTTTGGTTCTTAAAAGTGGCTACATTTGGACCACAGAACAATGAGACCTTCCTTCTAACACCATGTTGATGGTGGTTGCAATTTATTGGCTTCCCCCTGCAAATCTGACTTGTTCTTAGATCGCTAATCTCTTCATTCAAACTGCCCAATTGCCAATAGTTATTCAATAAGTGTTTCAGCCAGTCAATCCTTTGTCACCTAGAAGGATGGTTTTCAGCCTCTCGTATTTTATTCTCTTTGAAAGGGGCCTGACTTGGCCCAAATCCATTTTGCCCTTGTCAGGGAGGAATGTACAGAACATGTTCTCTGCAGTGGGCATACTCCATTTCCTTACTAGCATTTTGCCAAGAGAAGGCACCTAAGCAAATAGCTGAGTTAAAAGAAGGACTCTGCTTTATGTTCTTACTTCAAGTTTTATTTAAAAGTTGAGTTTCACAAGATAATTAAAATAAGACATTGTGTTTTCCACATGTGAAAAGAGATGCAAAAGCTATAGACTGGAATTATTCAGGGAGCTGCCATGTAGACACATGCAGAAAGGAAATTGATCTGCAAAGTGAAAATGATAGTAATAATGTGTTATTGTTACCCTTTCGTTGCCATAGAAATATTAATTCACCTGTTGCTATGAAGTAAGTGATTCATTTCACTAAATTAGGTTTAATAGAAAACCATATACCCCGCTGTATCTTTAAACCATATCTGGATTTAAAGTATTCACCGGGCCGTAGTGGTAGTGGAGAAGCATGAAATGATGCATTTTGGTGTGTACATCAATATGACTTCCCCACTGGTTTTAGAAGGCAAAACATTCTGTGCTTTTAACTTAATCCATTTTTACTTGTGTGTATGAGATCAGAGATGTTTGCTGTGCCATAGCAGCTTCTGTATTTTTCATAGTGCTTCCAATTTCAAATTCCTGTCTCTGTTAAAACTTGAAAATGTGTTCACAGCAATTGTATCTCAAAGATTCCAAGGGAGGAAGACATTCTCAATTTCTAATTTTTATCAACTTTATAGGTTTGTTACACCATTTGATTTGTGAATTGAACAAGTTTTTGCAGAGGGAAGTAGGGGAGAAGGATATGAGCAGTTATGGAATCCCCAACATGACCAAATAGCTGTATTAAGAACTTTTCAATTATTATTATCTTCAATCCTTAAGCTGTTAGTAACCCTGGATTGTGTGGAAACTCAGTTGTAAAGAAAGGTGATTTGCATTCTTTAGTTGAAAATACTGCATAATCTTCAATGATCAGTGACAGAATTCATTGCTGTTCTCAATATACAATGATGAATTGATGAACATTGCATAAAGGATGGAGCGCAAGGGACTAATGTGGTGAACTATGGGTGCTTTGGTAGTGGGTGAACTATGATTGAACACCGGAAGGGGAGTTCCCCTTCCCCAAATGAAAACCAACATTGTCAATTAAGAAAGAGTAGAGATTTACATTATTAAGTACAGTTAAGTAAATGTTTATGCTTTACCTATTGACGAACTGGAATCATTGTCCATCACTTCACTTTAAACCCAAAATTTTCTTTTTCTTGGCTCATACCTTGACTTATACCCAAGCACAACATATTTAGAGTAGAAAGAGAGATGAAATCCACTGGTACCCCATTTGCTTCCATCTACTTTTGATTGCTCCATTCCTGTAGGACTAAGGCAAGATTCAGTCACGCCCTGCACACCCTTTCTTCATGTCTGTCCTGTCACTGGCACCGCTCCTGAATACACAATCTTTCTCACTTCATTCCGTTCATGTTATCAAATGGTTTTGCAACTCATTGTTAAGACAGAAAGGTCAGCAGGCCTTATTGCATGATATTTAAAAGGCTTATAATGTCAAGATAAATGCATTCTCTTAAATCTGTTTTTAAAGGCCAGAATCACTCATGCATTTCCAGAGGAGGATAATGACATCAAAATTATTAGCAGGAGTCAGTCCCTGAGATCACTGGGGCCAGCAAGGATTTACTGCTCAGCTGGTCTGAAGCTTCTGCTACAAAGCTTGTTTTCCATCCTTCATGGACACAATTTTAGGGAAAGAGGAGCAAGTCATTACTCTGCACCCTGCAGCAAAGAGATATACACTCTATGCAGATGAGCAGATGTCCTGTGTAGCATAAACATTCTTTTTTTCAAGATTTATTTATACATACAGAACTGGGGTACAGGCCAGAGGTGCAGGAGCAGTGAGAGGATTCACCAGAGATAGAGTGGGGAGTAGAACAGGTTGGTTGATGAAGTACACTGCTGAGGGGAGCAGCAGGTGACGTCTGCTGCACCATGTAGGTCACATCCAGGGCCAGGGATAGAACTTGCACTGAATAGGCTGTGGCTGGCTTGCAGTGGAGCACTTTAACTCACTGTGCCACCAGGGAGGGCCCTGCATAAATATTCTTGACTAATAAAGGCATTCTCTTTACAAGTATACATATAAAGTATGCAAGATAAATACACAGATAATATTGTGATACAATAAGTTATACGTATATCCACTTTTTAGTTCAACCACACAGCTTATTTGTTTGTTTGTGTGTGTGTGTGCGTATGTATGTGTTAGGATTTGAAATGGAGCGTATCACTAAGGCATTTCAGTTTTCTCAGGGAATCTCAGTAGGTCACCATTCTCAATTTCTTTACTTCCCTTTGAAAATTCAGATTCAACGTGACTGTGAAGTGTCCTTTGTGGTCCAGACATCATGCCAGGTCATTTCTTTGTACTTAATTAAACTCCTGCAATAATGATAGGAATACCGTTTACCTGATAGGATAGAAATCTTAGGTATTTTACGGATGAGAAGCAGATAAGGCCTTGTAAGGTAGAGCTACTTACAAAAGTTTGTGTTATTTTTATCTTTTAATTCCTAAATACTGCATTCTGTTATTATATCACAGCTTCAATCCCAAAGTGATAATTATTGAGTTAAAGTACCATTATATTCTCACTCAGTGTTGCTCATGGTACAATCAGGAGAAATGTTACCTGAATGTGTTTGGGTTTGTAAACCAATGGATGTTTTCAAATCATCTCTTGGGAACTGGAGATGTCAATTGTCCTTCTCCTGTGATGGCTGCCCTAAATTAGACAGTACTCAGGGTGGGGTGGGGGGAGTCTTACTGGGTGTGCCTGTGTTTTGGGGAATTCTGTGGAAGAGACATAAGAGACAACAGACTTGAGAAGAACCTTAGCAATGAATAAGCACAAAAGGACCCAATTACATTATTTGATTAGCTTACAACTGAAAACAAAAATTTAAGATTTACCAATACAAAACCTTAGACCCTGACATGTTGGAGCACCTTTAAAGAGAATTTTTCAGTTGGCTCTAACAGGGTTGGTAGTGATATGCCCTCCAGTTGACCAGCTGGAGAGAGTGTTTGTGTCATGCTGTAAAGGGAGAGAATGCATGAGGAAGCTAAAAATCAAGATGAGTTAGGCTTAGCCTTTTCAGAACTCTAAAGTAATGTCATTGATACAGCATTTCATGAATACCCAAAAGTCAGAATCTTGTAGGTAAGTGGGCAGTCTAAGTGAAGGCTGTGTCCACAGCTCCGTCTTGACGAGCTTCACCCATGCAGTGCATGGCTCCCAGCACGTGCCTGCTTCCTGTCTATTGCGCAGATGTCCAACTCAGTGGCTGTGTGGGTTCTTAGCTCAAAGAGGGCAGTAGCTGCCAATATCCACAATTGGTGGCATGGATGGGAAGAATCCGATCCCAGCAGAGACCCAGTGCTCACACTCACATGGCTACTTCAGTTATACCATACTTTATGCGAGAGCCTTGGTGTAAGTCATTGTTTTTACAGCACCAATCCCACTGAAATGCTACAAAGCATGAAACATCTAAAAGAAATCTCTTTTTAGTAAGATCCAGACGAGTTCTGTGAACGGTTGATGTCAACTGATACATTCCCAAAGGCTGATATGTTCTATTGTCCTATTGCACACGAAGGGTTAATTTGAAAGTAAGTCCACTGGCTTTCGGTGTCCCTAGCAATAGATAATAATTCTACTTTTATGTTTCTTTAAAATATTGAAGGTGTAAGATTTTACCAAAATATAAATCTGCATCCCTCCATTTTGTTAATAATACCATAATACGCCATAGGGTTTCAGCATTGTTGCTGAGAACACTTCCAGTTCCTGTCCCTGGTAGGTTCCACTGAGTAGAGAGCTGCAGACGTTGCTTGAGTGAGGAGCGAGGAGTCTAGAAACAGTGATGGCTTGGAAAAGACACAGAGATGGTCTCATTGTACTTGAGTGCACACTTCCCAGTGTGAAGCAGGCTCTTCAGCTGAATGTGGTCCATGAATCTGTGCTCCAGTCGAGGGGAGAGCCTCAGGCTTTCAGGACTGTCTCCTTCGTCCTCACTGAGATAATTTCACTCATGAACAGAATCCTGCTGGAATTTTAACCTTGGCTGGGAAATATAAAAGAAATGTGTATACGCACACACATATCTGTGTGTATGTTGAATGTATATTAAAACAGGCTTTAGTACGGAATGGAATACTGAGTGATCCAAAGAGGTATTTGCAACATTTGGAGCTGGAAGGGACTATGCTAAGTGAAATAAACCAGAAGGATAAAGATAAGTTCCAGATGGTTTCACTTCTATGTGGAGTCTAGAGAAACCAAATAAGTGGTCATTGACAAACTTTAAAACCAAACCTCTTTAAAACCAATCGATGGATGTGAGGCCTTTAAAGTGGGAGGGAAAGAGTGAAGGAGGAGGGAAAGAGGAGAATGGGGGATGGGGAGGGGGACACAGTGAGCTGTTGTGGAGGACTATGGATGCTCTCTGGTGGTGGAAGAGCTTCCATGGCCACACCTGAGGGGAGAAATCCTGCATTGTCAAAATATTAGCAAAATGTGAAACAATGGTACTTCATTGATTATAAAATAAAATATATTTCATATATTATATATAAATATGTTAAAATTACATACAAGATATAAACCTCCAATTCGGTGTCTATGACTACGTATAATTATACATGTATATATCCTATATATATTCTACAGATGTATTTCTCTAATCTGTATTACAGATTGGATATACAGGTCTCTCTCTATAATATATATATATATATATATATATATATATAATTTTACTATATTTTATATTAATTTGTGTCAGAGACTAGCTCCAACTTTTGAGGTGTCTGGAGGCAGCACAGGCAGGACCCTAAGATGGGAAGGCGTCGGCGAGTGGATATTCCAAAAGAGGAGACAGGAGCGGGTGTGAGGAAGACATGGGAGTCAGGGTTGGGTGCAAGTCTTCCTGTCATTTCTTCAGCAGGTCTTTATTTATACTGTGTAGCAAGTGGTTAATTGTAATAATGCATAGGGTAAGTTAATGAGATATCTCCATAAAACATTCTCAAGATAAGGGGAAAAAGCATTCTTCTCTTAACAATTTATGGTATAATAGATTATATGTTTTGTGATAGTTATCATGTATACAGCTGTCTAGTTATCACTCAAAGGAAGAGGGGTCTTGGAAAGGGTGAGCTTGTTAGCAAAAGGTTGTTAGGGATCTTGGGGTAGTAATAAATTGTGTTAGCAGTGTTATCAGTGATTGTCTAAAGAAAAGTTAGTGGCTAATTTAAGGCTACCAGAGAGTAGTTAGTGCTTGTTTTAAAAAGGAGTAAATTAAGAGAAAGTTGTACAGTTGTATATCAAACAACACCTGTGTAGTCAAGGTTAAAATTTGTCCATTATGCCCTGGGAGCCTTATCTGAGGTTTGCTTTTTTTATTTAAGGAAACCAAGGAAGCTTCCCAGGAGTTTTTATGTCCTGGGGTCTTATTTCTCCTGGGGCTTGCCTTTCATCTCAGGAGATATAGGAATTTCTCCTCCAGGGACAGCTTTCCTGAACCAGGCAGCCGCCTGTGTGGCTAAGACAATCCAGTTATAAACTGAATGTTGCTCAGAATATTTTGATATTATGTTTATACAAAAAAGGGAGGTCATAACATAAGTTAGCAGTGGACAGTCTGATTTTTCAGAACTTATCCCAGTCTACCCGGAATCTGTCAGATGATGGACGTTGCATAGCGTGTGTCAAATTTGTATTTTATACTTTTATATATCTATTCGTGTGTGTATTCTTTTTTTTTAAGGTTTATTTATTTGTGCATACAGAACTGGGGTAGAGGCCAGAGGCTCAGGGGCAGCGAGAGGCTTCACCATAGACAGAGTGGGGAATAGAGCAGGCAGATTGACGAAGTAACACTGCTGAGGGGAGCAGTGGGTGGGTCAGGACAGGTCTGCCATGCCATGTGGTCACCTCCAGGGCAGGCGGGAATCAAACTCATGCGGAAGTGGCTTCAGCTTCTCAGTGCTGTGCTTTAACCTGCTGCGCCACCAGGGAGGGCCCGTGTGTGTGTATTCTTTACTAACCTTTCATATGACCTTCACAAAAGGCCATGAAAGTATACCCTGGTCAAGTTTTGGGATCTCCTTTGGTTATTCATTTCCTCAGCCACCTCATGCATCTCACCTCTTCTCTGTTATCATCAATCCCTTCTATACCCACAGTATGAAAAACAATCATCAAACCTCTGTGTCTCAACAAAGACAAATACCTATCACATTCTGAAAAGGCTGGTGCTTTATGAATGTCTCACTTGTCTACAATCAGAAATATTTTAAGATAGATGAGGACAGGAAAGGGTTTGTGAACAGAAACGGCAGTGTCCCAATTTTATCCATTTCCATCTAGGTGCCTTATCCGTTTGGTTTAAGTGGCAGTTAGATTTAAAAATATATATATATTGTCTCTTAAAAATGCAATGTATTCGAAGCAAGAAAATCCATCTAGTCCTATGTGAATGAGCCTTAGGAAAATTGCTTTCCATTATCAATACTTTTCAGTAAATGCCACAATGAGGAATGTGTCCATTGTGAAGTATGTGCTGTTTCTCCTTTGAGTCCTTGATTATTAATCATTGTGAAATTCTGAGCCATACTAACTGGCATCGAGTCTCTCTTCAAGCACTGTGACAGTGAGTGAGTTGGCTTTGTTCCCTGCCAGTTACAATTAGTTGTTAGGGACAGCAGGAAAGGGCCATGACTGTAGTGTGTCATGCGTTCATGGAGCCCGTTGTGGTCTCCCTATACAAAGCTCAGCCGGTTAGCCAGATTTAGCATCAAGAGCATGACCACTTCAAGGTAGAACAAATACTTTAAAAGCACTAAATCTTAAAAGACAAATGAGTAATGGGCAGAAGACCTAAATAAACGCTTCTCCAAGGAAGAAAAACAAATAACCAGTAGGTATATGCAAAAATGCTAATCATCACTTACCCACAGAGAAATACAAATCCAAACCATGTTGAGCTACCACTTCACACTTGTGAGAATATCCCATATCAAAAAAGTCCAGAAACAAGTGTTGGTGAGCATGTGGGGAAAAAGGAAGCTGTGTGTTCTGTTGGTCAGAATGTAGACTATTCCAGTCCTTAGAGAAAACAGTATGAAGGCTTTTCAGAATGTTGAAATTCTACTCCAAGATATCTAGCTAAAGAACTCTAAAACACTTACTTTGAAGGGGTGTATGCACCCCTGTGTTCATTGCATGATTATTTACAATTAGCAAGCTATGAAAAGAACTTTAATGCTCAAGGAAAATGAATAGATTAGAAAGCTATCACACACAAACAAACACATACACACAGTATAATAATAGTTGTAAAAAATATAGCTGACCACTTGTTGTGACAACATGGATGTCTTAAGCAAAATAACTCAAAGACAAATGCCAAATTGTTTCCACTCATGTGGGATACATAAAGACAAAATGTCAAATGGCAAACTAAAGCAAATCCTAGAAACCTGGCTGTAAAACTGAAGTTACTGATAGGGGAGGGGGAGGTTGGAAAGCAAAGAATGGAGGAGACTCACCTAACATGGTGGAGGACTAAGGGTACCTTGGTGGAGGGGCTGGTCTGGTAACATGTATCTCAAGAGGTGGGATCTTGTATTTCTGCCTCACATACAGTGTTGTAAACTAATGTTACCTAATAAAATAGTAAAAACTAGACTCTCCCTTTCATTAAAAAAAAAAAAAAAGCCCAAAATAGTTAGCTATAATGTGTCAAGACCATGTACTCTGATACTCTCTGACTTCCTCCTGATAATAATGATAACCATTTTCATTTTGTGATCATCATCACAATCATCAATATCTTCAGTGCAATCATCACCATTATTACCATCACCCCATCACCGTTATCATCGCTCTGACTTATTAAGCAATTACTATGAAAGAGACACTATTCTAAGCATTCTGCATATTTATTTCCAATCACTACAAGTCTGTGAGATAATTACTCATGAGGATCATTATTTTAAGAAACCTGAAACATAAAGCCATGAGTTACCTTCTTTTAGGGAAAGGCCTGAGCATCATGTGTGAGTGAGGAAGTAGCTTGCAAGGCCCAGCGAGCTTTTAGAAACCTGCTGGTCCATTGCTCTGCCTTTGGCCTGGTTCACTTCCACTGTCTCTCTTTCATTTGGGATTTCTGGCCATGACTTTTCCACCCCAACCCAGGCAGTGATTTGACATCTCCCCCAGTGTCTGGGTTTTAGTGAGGGTCACAGTGCCCTCGTCCTATGTGAATGTGCCTGAAGCAGCTAGTGACTAGGTCAGCGGATCTAAATTCCTTTAATAGATTTGACATTATTCATTTCTTAACATCTTAAAGGGGGCTCCCATTTCAGATATATGACTATGAGTAAGTAAGAATAAGCAGGTCGTATTTTGATCTATGACTAGGATCAGTATAAGATAAAACGTGTTACCTCCAAAAAATGATGTTCTCCTGACGATTGAGAAATAGCTTACATCAAGTATATCCTTGAGCTGAGAACTAGATAACATGCATGTAATGTTTTAAAAATATCTCAGAAAAGATGATATAGGGGCTGAGGTTACCAAGAACCCAAATGGAAGGGAAGTACAGATGAAGTATAAATAACATTTGATGAGATAATGACTGAGAATTTTCTAAAAGTGATAAATATGTTAACCCATAGATCCCAAAACTTGCAAACTCCAAGCAGCATTGAATAAAATATAACTATACCTGCAACAGCATTATCAAACTGTTAATAAAAACAAGGGGAAATTTTACATACAGATAGAAGGAAAAACTAGATACAGCTTTCAAAGAATAAGTAATAAGACTGACGTCTTCTCTCAAGAAGTGAAGCAGAGTAAATGGAATGACATTTGAAAAAAATAATCAGGGACTTCCCTGGTGGCACAAGAGGCCAACTGGCAGCACTGTTGAGCAATCCGCAGCCACAGTATACCCGTTCGATCCCCGACCAGGGAGGTGACCCATATGGTACAGCGGACTTTTTCTGTCTCATTGGCTGCTCCTCTCAGCAGTGTATTATGACCAGTCTTCCTGTTCTGTTCCCCATACTCTCTGTGGTGATTCCTCTCACCCCCCCAATCCTGGCCTGTACCCCAGCTCTTGTATGCATAAATAAAGTTTTAAAAATTAAAGCAAGATATAGAAATCCTGAAATTTTATAACAAGTAAAAAAAAAGCCTTTCAATGTGAAGACATTTTCTTTGTAGACAAAACATCAGCATTTCAGTAAGGAAAATAAACAGGAATGCTTTGAGCAGAAGAAAAATTATCCTAGATGGAGCAAGAAAATTCAGGAGGTAATGAAAAAGAAAAGTACATCTAAATTAATATTTACTTGTTGAAGCAATGGTGAAAATAATATGAATGTTATTTTTGGTTTAAAATGTACACAATAAAAGTGCTTCCAAAACAATAACATGAAAAGCAGGAGAAATGCCAATGGATTTGAAACATTCTAAGACCCTTATATGATTCAGGAAATGATAAAATTAGTGTTCTATATGAGAGTAGTAAGTCAAGAATTGATGTTAAGATCTAAACAATTAAAATAATAAAAATCATTAATCAATAAGTGATAGCTCTTTAAATTGTAAATGAAGCCAAGAAAGATTGAACATAGAAGAGTAGGAAAAAAATACCACCCAAAGAGTTTAATAGTAGATTTTGAAAAGAAACAACACTAGCAAGAAAGAAAACATTTCATAATATATAAGGGCAGTCCACCAGGGAGGTATAGTAGTTCTAAATTTGTATTCACATGAAAACATTCCTCAAACTTATTAAAGAATCATGTGTCAGAACTAAAGAAAAGAGGAATCTACAATCAGAGGGGGAAGTAATAGCAACAATCTTTCAATACTGATATAAAAAACAACCCCCCCAAAAAAATGGACAGGGAAGATGTAGAACATCAGACATATAATCTATTCACAAGGATATTAAATTTTATTTTATATTTTACTTACCAGTGCACACAAGAGCTGGGGTATAGGCCAGGGGTATGGGGTTGAGAGGATTCACCAGAGTCAGAGTAGGGAGCAGAACAGGAAGATTGATTGAAATGCACTGTTGAGGGGAGCAGCAGGCTGCTGTACCATGTGGGTGAGCTCCCTGGCTGGGGATCAGATTTGCGCTGCAGTGGCTGCTGATAGCATCACAGTGCTAAGACTAACCTCTTGTGTGAGTCACCAGGGAGGCTCATTTAAATTGTAAATTAATAATAGAGTACATAACTAGAAAATTCATCTCTAAAATTTTAGAAAAGTAAGCTACTTATTTCTAAATAACCCATGCATCAAAGAAATTACAGTGAAAGTTCTAAAATATTTCTCACATTTCCATCTGGGACTTCTGGGATCCCAATAATGTTCTAGTTTTTCTTGGGCTAGGATCTAGGTTTTAGGTAATAGATACATAGTATATTTGTATTTTGCTTCTCTTATATAATGCTAGCCTTTCTCTACTTCAGTTTTCTTACCTGTAAATACGATTAATAATTCTGAAATTAGAATTGTTAAGACTTTGGGAATCTGAGCGATTAGAGAAAGGTGCTTTGCCTCTCCCCTGCTCAGTTTTCTCAGTATATAAAATTGAGATAACATGCATCACAGAATTATAAGAATGCTGTAGGACTTGTGAAACAAATTATAATAACTAGCTTAATATTGTGTTTAATAACCATCAAGTTACTGTTACTGACTCAGTTCATGGCATATTGGGGCTAAAAGGTGAAAGTCCGGCAGCCA
Organism: Condylura cristata; assembly: GCF_000260355.1. Lineage (NCBI taxonomy): Eukaryota > Metazoa > Chordata > Mammalia > Eulipotyphla > Talpidae > Condylura > Condylura cristata. The sequence continues at coordinate 9,018,659 of NW_004567118.1, read as the reverse complement.
TACCTCTTTCACACTCCAAATACAGGCTCCCTGAGGTGACCCCTCACCCCCTCTGTGTGGACTCCTCCTCCTGACTGTCCTCACAGGCAGTTCTGCCTCTGTGGCCATGGATGAAATGAAAGTACATTATGATCCAAACACACCCTTGAGTCTAGTTACCTGGGAAAACAATGTTGAGTCTAGTTACCTGGGAAAACAATGTTTAGATGACATGAGTTTTGCTAACTCTAATTGAAGTAAGGCAACTGTTTTTCTGAAATAAAAATATCAATAGGGATACTGTGAACACAATGTAAAAGTCATGGATGTTTTAACATTTTGGTTTAAAAGGTGAGTTTTGAATCATAAAGTTTTTTTTAGAATTATTTATGCATACAGAACTGGGGTAAAGAGCAGAGGTGCAGAGGGTGAAAGGATTCACCAGAGACAGAATGGGGAGTAGAACAGGTGGATTGACTGAAATATACTCCTTTATTTCAGCAGGCAGGTCAGGAGAGGTCTGCTGTGCCATGTGGGTCACTTCCCTGGCCTGGAATCGAACTCCTGTTGCAGTGATCATGGATAGCTTCATAGTACAGTGTTTTAACCCTCTGCACCACCAGGGAGGGCCCTGAATCATAAACTTCTTATCCTCCTAAAGTTAAACATCTCAAAGTTATAAATACAGGAGAGAAATGCTCTTCCCCATTGTAACTGACCATTGCTTAGAAGTGAAAGCAGCCAAGTGCCTATAACACTGTTACAAATCCTTGTTGCAGAGCTGATTCTGCTTTGGAGAGAAGATAAGATCAATTAAGAGCCACAGAACTGCTCTGTGTCACGTGTCAAAATCTTATGAACATAATTTATTAAGTGGTGAACAAGTAAAAAAATTCAATTTGTGAAACTGTTGTTTTTAAATATTCAGCAAATATTTGCCTTGTACATAAAGCACAAATTAGACAGAACCTAATCTAAGAAAGTTTTAATATTAATCACATGAGGGCCTTGGTCTAGAAATAATTCCAGTGCGATAGAAAATGAGGATTGCAATAAAATAGAGATGTGAAAATACACCATAAATTAAAACAGGAAAGAAATGACTTCAGTTGAGAGTACAGTGAAAGAATATAATAGAGGGTGGTTGATTTGTGAAGGAGTAAGGTTTAGAAACTTGTCTGTATAGTCCAATCTTCACTTTTTTAGACATGAAGAAAATTAATATCAATGGCAAAAGGAAGTGTTTGTATCTATCCAAGAAGCATTCACTGAATACTCAGCCAGGCATGTACTAGACACTAACGTACAAAAGAAGCCTTTTGTTTTCTAGATGCCCCCAGTCATTTGTTCTGGTGGGGGGACTGGAGGAGAGATGAGAAATGTAAGCAAAGGCCAAAAAGGGCATCAGCTATTCTGGTAAGGGCCCGGAAGTGTGTACAAAAGCAGGAGTAATAGGCCGGGGAAGGAAGGCCACTACTTTATTTGTGTCTAAATTCAACTTTTTAAGATTTATGAAGCTCAAAACTTTAGGTATTTAAAGTCTGTATTACATTTAACACTGAGCTAGTCTTTTAAAATGTCCTTACATAAGGAGGTGGTACAGGATGATTTGAAGCTTCTTAGAAACTGATTTTTAGTCAAGATGACATTGTACGATCATATTTTGAGCCCCCTTCTGCTTCAAACACAGAGCAGCAATAGAAAAAATATATAGGAAGAGAAATTAGAAAAGCTTGACAGAGTACTCTTAAATTTTTAACACCCTTACTTAACCAGTGTGTAAATTATTTAGTTTCTCTACCCTATTCTCTCTAAATGACAATTAAGCTTTAACTTTTTTTATACCCTCAACTCCTAGTAATTTTTGTCTAAAGCTTTGTCTTTCTGATTAAAAAAATAGTTCTTATGATATAGTGAAATGCTCTGAGCATTCTAATTTAAATTTATTTCTTGCTCCATCTATTATTTTCATTCAACCTGGGAATGTACTCACATCTTAATTGTTGATTTTATTGACTTCCTTTGCAATAGGTTCCCTGGAGGGTTTTGAACTTTGTTTGCAAATGAATATTCTGTAGCAGTAATGAAATAAACAAATAAACAAGAGATGATCAACAAAACCAGATTGTGTTACAAAATAAATTAGCAAGGTTGATTAAGAAATAAGAGACACTACACAGATATATAGTACCAGTAATGAGAACAGCCATGTAGCTATAGATACAGTGGAAACATAAAAGAAAATATGCTTGAAAGAATGAAACAGTAACCATTAGAGAACTGTTTTCATAGAAAAGTATAGATATAAATGGGTTTATGCATAATAGATAGTTCACATGAAAGGCAAACCGTATCAAAGAATAAGAAAATAAGAAAAATTGTCCAACTCTTTGTATGAGCTTAATGTAATATTGACACTAAAGTCAGATAAAAGCAGAAAAGAAAGTTATTCTCATGTGTGATCACAGATGTATAATCTTAAATAAAACATTAGTAAATTAAATCCAACAAAATGTTAAAAATTCACTACATTTTTACAGTCCTTTCTTTCTAAGAAAGTGACTATGAACCAACATCATAAAAATCCCACAGTGTAATTTTCTACGTTGATTTAAATAAAAGTATCACATTGTTATCTCAATAGAAGCATCTCAGTGCTTCTAGTTTAGCATTTATTTATGATCAAATAAAACTTCCTTACTCCATTGACAGGTAGACAGCAAAAACTTATGTCAAATGCCTTGTTTATGAATGAAGTCTTTTCATTTCCATTACAGTGATACATAAGGACATATATGATATTTAGTGTAACTCTTAGCATTTAAATTCATTGCTAGAAATCCCGGACATGGAAAATACATAAATTCTAGGAAAAAATACATAAATTTCTTGCACTATACTAAAGCATTAGAAAGGAAGAAAAAAATGAATGCTACTATTTGAAGGTAATATGATTATATAAAATTTATAAAAGATTTATTTATTTATGCATATAAGAACTGGGGTACAGGCCAGAGGTGCAGGGAGAGGGGGCTGTGAGACGACTCCCAGAGACAGAGTGGGGAGCAGAACAAGAAGATGTACTGAAATACACTGCTAAGGGGAGCAGTGGGTGGGCAGGAGAGGTCTGCCACACCATGTGGGTCACCTCCCTGGCCAGGAATCGAACTTGTGTTACAGTGACTTTGGAGAGCTCCAGAGTGCTGTGTTTTAACCCATAGCACCACCAGGGAGGCCCTTTATTTCTATTATATAATATCTGATGGAGAATTACAGCCAACTGTTATAAGAGTACTTGATAGGCTTATTGGATATAAGATCAATATATAAATTGAAAGTATTTTTATTTATCAGTCATTACAAAACAGGGACTATAATAGGGAAAAGAGATCTTTCATAACAATGTTTACAATGAAATTGTGACTATACTTTGACTTTGTATATGAGTAAAATGAAAGTAAAAGACCTTAAAAAACAATGGCACCAAAACGTAAACCCATGATTAAAGGACCTGTGTGCTTGGATAAAAAAGGATGAATTATGTATATGACAAGAGTTAATTCTTCCAAATTAATCAATTCTGTAATATTTATCCCAAATCTCAAGAGGGGCCACAGGTTGCAGTGTCACTTAGAAAAACTATCTATTTATGAAAGACTACTTCTCTGCTCTTAAATTAAATGAACTAGATATTCCCATATCAACTTTGATAAAAGATCTTCTGTGAAGAAAACAAGTTGCAGAAAAATTTGTGATTACATCTACATAGACTTTAAAAAAAAAAAACTCGATATGGCCCTCCCTGGTGGTGCAGCGAGTCAAAGCACAGCAGTAAGAAGCTAAAGTCACTTCCCCATGAGTTCGATTCCTGCTTGCCCTGGAGGTGACCACATGGCGTGGCAGACCTTTCCTGACCCGCCCGCTGCTCCCATCAGCAGTGTACTTCGTCGATCTGCCTGTTTTGCTCCCTGCTCTGTCTCTGGTGAAACCTCTCACCGCCCCTGAGCCTCTGGCCTGTATCCCAGTTCTGTATGCACAAATAAATCTTTAAAAAAAAAAACTCAATAAACACAACATATTGTGTGGATATAAATATAAGCAAATGTGAAAATAATGATCTAAAACAACTTTGGGACATTATCTCTAGTGTGAAAAAAGGAAAGTACGGTGAAGTGGTCTTCTGTTGAAAGAATGACAAATGTCCACACTTGTTCCTTCTAACCTGGATGGAAAGGCACCTGGCATTTTTATATCTTCTCCATTTTTATTGTATTCAGAATCTTAGACACAAAGTTGCCTCATTCCCTCTTGGGATTTATTTGAGGAAACTAAGAGAGTGTCTGTGCACCCCAGTTTCCTCCTTCTGTAGGAAACTGTGCAGCTCACATAGTAGCGTTCAGGTTCTGTCTAAATAGAATATTGGAGTTAGGGAGAAGCAGAATTATACCACTTCCTGCTTCAGAGACAGAACCAGGAATCTGTGCTGTTCATCAGGAGTTTGAGGAGTCTGTGCCTCTTCATCTCTAGGCTCTCTCATTACTCAAAGTCAACATCGGAGGAAGTTGCAATCCGGCATTCTCCAAGACCCATCAATGCTCTGTATGAGATGAACATTTGTTTTTTAAGTTTGTCGGTTTTGTTAAAGATTTTATTTATTTGTTTTTGCTTAGAAAACTGGGGCGTAGGCCAGAAGTGCAGGTGGTGAGAGTGGGGAGCAAACAGGAAGATTTACTGAAATACACAGCTAAGGGGAGCAGCGGGTGAGACAGGAGAGGTCTGCTGTGCCGTGTGGGTCAGCTCCCTGGTGGGGATCAAACTCAGGGCTTCTCAGTGAGCCATGCCATGGTAGCACTGAGCCTTAACACCCAGGCCACCAGGGAGGCCCCAAACAATGTTTACACTTTAGGGCAGTGTTGTACATCCTCTTCTCTCCTGGAACCTGAAATGCATCTTCCCTCATCTTTCTTATTTCTTCACTTGTCATTCTTATTCCATGTCCAGATTTATCTGGTTTATGAACCACTATTTTTCAGTCCTGACTTGCTTCTCACATGGGCAGTTAATGTGGACCAAGAAAGCCAAGTGACCAATACATTTTAGAATAAGTTTTCTGAAACCAACAATTGGTGAGGAGTTAGAAGCCTTTTTCTGGAAAGCTTATTATTATGTCCACATTGCAGATCAAATCCCCACCAGTCCCCTAATATAGCTACTTTGTACAGGGAAAGTCTAGTGAAGAATTGGTCATCCATGAAATGGCTTTGACAACTGCTCTCCAAGCCAGTGAAATCGAGCTCTTCCAGGCCAGATGGAACACTCATCATGTTTATTATTAGCAGAGTGCCCTGAAGAGCCATAATATTTGACTAACATAATAACAAAGAGGCATAGGCTAGAAACACACACTCCTGGAGCCAATGAGTTGGCTAGACTGCCCACCCTTTCCTTTCAATGAGCCTTGGAAGATACTACTTCTCATTGCTTCAAGAATAACTCTCCAGAGATAGATGCCTAATGGAAATTAAAAATATATATATTTTAAGAGTCTAATAAGTTCATAACTGATGTTATAATAGTTGTATGTGAACATAAGGAAGAACAGAGTTTATTTTGGAAGCAGACTTTACTTTTATGGCTTTCTAAATGATGTTAGTAGTGTATTTATAGAACTATTAAGCTTATGTAGGGTCAGCTGAATTGTGGTGTTACACTGTAGCACATTTTATGGGGGAGATGATGTGTGAGATAGTCACAACTTTGGGGATTTATGAAGTTTCAGGTTCCAATGTGTCTTAGTTATATACCTCAGAGTAGTTTGCTAATAAACCAGCAAAGCTCAGAAGAACATTTAAGAATTCACGAGCCTTACATGTTTATTTTGTTTTTTTTAAAAAAATTAATACTTGAATAAGAAAAATAAGAGCCTGTTCTTAAGCTGGCTTTGATATGTTTGAGAACAATTAGCAAATTCCTTCAAAGGCTAAAAATGAGTTGATATTTTAGTAACTTCATACTAACAAGCGGACCTTTTTTTTTTCATTTTTAAAGGATGTGATTTGTTTTCTTATAAAACAAGAACTAGACTGATTATGAATGGTGTTTATCATGACTTCATTCTTGTTTTTTGAGGTGTCCTCTGAATTTCTCCATGCCTGTTTCTCTAAAAGCAGAAAAATATGTATTAATTATTGAAATGCTTAGATCTCTTTGTAGAAATGGTGTGAAAATAGTCTAAGATGATGCATGTCAACTAATGCAAAATTCATAACTTCATTCCAGATCTTGGATGTTACCTCATTTCAGTGCCCATAGCCTTCTTGTTAACATCTAAGGCATAGAAAAGCTGTACTGAAGATCTCTACTGTCACATAAACATCTTTTCCATAGTATCAGTTTTAAATCACAGTTTTGGCAAAATTAGCAAGATACCACTAGTTGCAGAAATATAGAGCTGACTTTCTTATTAACTGGGTGATTTTTTTGTTCTGACTCCTAAATAGGTCACATGCCTTTATTTGTTCCTTTTGGTTTAAGAAATTATGATGTGGGGGATTTGTTTCATTAACTCTTGAAATACTTGTGTTGAAAATACAATCTTTGTGACTGACTGCTTAAGGATAACAGAGGGAAATTATATACTTTTCAAGGGGATTTATTCTGGTGTTGAAAAACAAGATATTAAATTATGCCATAAGAAGAAGCATAATTCAATGAATTTTTATGATCTGTAGAGATGGGCAAATTGCATTGCAAATGATAAATGAGTTTTTAGCATCAGGATCTACAAATAAATCACCATAAGTAGATATTTTGATTTATTAATATAACTAGGAAACAGCCCCTTGGGAAGCGCATGTTATTTTCTGTGGTGGTCCTAGTAAGAGACAGCTACTTCATTTATGTATTTTGCTACTTTTTTTTTTAATAACTATCTTGAATATTTTTAGGAAAGAGTTTATTCCCTTAGAATTACTTTTGCTTGCACAGAGAAATGGAAATGGATGCTAATTTCCAACACATAGTTAAAAGCAGATAAAATTCATCAAGACTGTTGGAAGGTCTCTTTCTCTGCCTTTCCCACAAAGAAAAATCATTGCATCTAAATCTTCCCATTTCCCTTATGAGTAAACTCTGTCCTCTGTCTGCAGCTTCCCCTGCTCCAATATCACTGGCAGAATAATGAGCACTTGTGTGTGTTTCCTTCATCAGGAACTATCCAAATCTATAGTCTAAAAATGGTTAAACAGAAAAAAAAAGTGTTCGCCACTCATAACTTCAACAGATACTATCTGACCTTTATTGATCAGGGACTATGCTAGAGCCTGGGGAAGCAGATAACAAAATGCAGCCCCTGCCTTCAAGATGATAAACTGAAGAATAAATATCCACACTGGTTATAACAATGTAGCGTGTCTGTGTGCCTCACAGGGAGAAGACAAGGCACCCCAGGAAGACAAGCTACCCCAGGACAGGCATGTAAACTAGAGGGCATTCTTGAGGGGGAAGCAAAGGGCAGGGAGAACACAAGTCCAGGAGCAGCAGCATATGATGCTCAAGTTGAAGTTGAAAGATGTGACACTCAGGTCAGCCTATACCTGCAGGGGAGCAGCCCATGCTGTGGCTTTTAGGCTAAAGGAAATGTATTCATGGAACACAGGGCACTCTCTATTGCATGCTGCAGAAAGCAGCCTCAAGAGCTCATAGGAATAGCTCAGTGTCTAGAAAGAAAATAGACATGGAGACAGCAACCTTGTTTCTTTCCTTATTCCTGCTCCATCTTTTGGAAAGTTGTATAAGCCTACACTTCTGTCTATTCCCTGCATAGATGTAGAAGGCGAGGGTAATGAAAAGAGGCCAGGTGCATCCAGATATGGAGTTCAAATCCCATCTCTGCAAGCCACTCCTTGTAAATCCTTACCTAAACTTCTGAGCCTCAGCTTTCTCCTATGTGGAAGAAACAAGAATGATAATAGCTAAGTATGTGATACAAGCAATCCAAAGTTCTGTTTTTTCCAGAGAGAATGTGGATATTTCTAGAGGCTAGAAAGCCTCAAAGCTTCTTGATGCACATTGGGTTGCTTCCTATTTCTTTTTAATTTCTAAAATGGGAGACTTGAGTCTTCCTCATAGATGGATGATAAGGATAAAAATAAAATTGTATATGGAAAATACCCAATAACTGAGCTTAAATGTATCACAAGTTTCTTATTATGTGTGTGGGAATAAATCTAAAGCATTCTTGAAGTCTCACCACTTTGCGTAGACCCGGGGTCCCCTTTGTATCCATCTTCCCTCCTTTACTGTTTCTAATCATGGCCCCAACTTGGTGAGTTCCCTGCAGTGGCTCCTTCTCTATGTAGTCACAGGCACCCCAAGCTTTGATATGACCCCAAGTGAATTTGCAGGTCCACTTCACATGTCCTCCAGTCTCCCCTCTCTCCTTCATGATGCATTTTGCTCTCCCGCACCTTATCTCAGCAGTGGGACAATCCAGAGACATTCCCAGGAAACTCATGTTATTAATGAAAATTGTATGATAGCCTTAGAAGTCTGTGCTTTATCAATATGTAGCCTCTTTCCCACATATGAAGCTTTGAGTCTCTACAGCCCCATGAATTATCTCCAGCCTACAGAGACACCATCTCCCTGGCCTCTCTTGATTCATTCTCAGGCTTCAGGTGAAACAAAGATAATATCACAGAGCAGCTTTCAGGTTATCTGTCTTGAGTTCTTGTACCTCTTCTCTTTCCCTAACCAGTAGCCTAGAGCCCTCGGGTAGCAATTACCCCTACAGTGTTCAGTTCAACTAATGGAAGCTCAGTGTCTTCTAGCACAATGATGTCCTTGGCTTCTCTTTGGTTTGCTTTGCAGGAGGATGAATGGTGTCTCTTAAACCCACACTTTTATCATAGAAAAACCATTAAGCAAAGGACACTGAAAGCCCGAGATCATTATGTAACCCTATCACAGTTGGGGGCTTCAGGCTTATTTCCATTCATATAATATCCTCAGAACATCGTTCCACCTTCAAAAAGTAATGCAAACCTTTGCTAACTTGTTTTTTACAGTTTTGAAAAAGTTTATTGAGATATAATTACATTCAATAAGCTGCAGGTATTCAGAATGCATTGTTTGGTAGTTTTGACATAGGTGTGTGTCCATGACCATCATCATGAATATCTCCATCACTCCCCAAAGTTCCCTTTTCTCCCCTTGTGTTTTTTTTGTAAAGATTTATTTATTTATTCATACAGGAACTGGGGAACAGGCCAGAGGTGTTGGGGGTGGTGAGAGGGCTCACCAGAGAGAGTGGGGCACAGAACAGTTCAGATGGACTGACTGAAACAGCGGGCAGGGCAGGAGAGGTCTGCTGCGCCATGTGGGTCAGCCCCCTGGTCGGGGATCAAACTCGTGCTGAGATAGTTTCATAATGCTGCTCTTAACCCGTTGTGCCACCAGGAGGGCCCTCCTTGTGGGGCTTTTAAAAATTCTTTGTTTGTATTGAAGTATCCTCATTTTATAGCCTTGTCAGTGTTTCACCAGTATAGGAAAACACCCCCCCCTCCCTCAGATGCCATCACTGCAGCTCTCCTATCACAGAACACCTGTATCTTCCATCACAGCCCATTTTGCCACCTCCAGCCACCTCACCGCATTTCTCTTTCTCCCTCCCCTTCTAGAAGCCGCATCTCGAAAGGTTGGTTTTAAAGTTTATCTTTGACTCTTTGTTTGGTTTTACTATATTCTTTGTGGCTTTTTTTATCCACATCTTCTGTAATTATCTTTGTAAATATATTTGCATTTTTATCAAGATTATTCTTGTGCCTTATTTTAAAAGTAATAGGAATTTATAATGAACAAAGAGCCTCTTGCACATCCATCCCAGACTCTCTTCAAAGCAGAGATGGGACGACAGAGTAGAAGGAGATTACATGGTGTATCAGGAAGCAGCCTCATCCATAAGCTGCTCCCAGAGGAGCAGGTGTTCATCCTCTACTTCACAGCAATGAGGTTGCTCTGGCAGGAGACAGCAGTGAGGTTTGCTCTAGCCAGGAGAACCTCTGGTCTGTCTGTCATTCAATTCTCTTGACTAAAAGCACACCAAGTACAGCTTTCTTCTGCCTCTTTCATCCACTTATTTTATCTCCCAAGATCTATTCATTCTCTAGACTGGAGCTCTGCTTTATTTAGAGTAAATCAGTGTAGCCTTCCTGGCCTTTTCAGGTCTGTATCCCAGTGTAAAAGCAGCAGCAAGGTTTACACCATGGGTTGGCAAACTCTTTCTGTAAGGGTGAGATAGTACATTTTCCAGGTTTGTGAGTTACTAGGTCTCTGCTGCTGTTCTCTTCCTCCTTTCTTCTTTGTTTTCTGCCCTCTTCTCCTTCCGTTTTCTCTTCCCTTCATTTTGTCAACCCTTTAAAATGTTAAAAGTATTCCTATGGATGATATGGAAAAAAGACCTCAAATTAGATCTGGGCTAGAGTATGTAAGTTCTTTATCGCTGCTATAAGCAATAAAAGCTTTACTGGTGCATAATGAAAAGAGGAGTTCTCAGTTCATATCAAGTATAGTGTAAGTGTCTCACCTAGATTAGATTAGATACTGTCCTTAGAACAACATTATGAGACAGCAACTGTGTCGGAGCACAGCTGAAGCGGAAGCTCGGAGCACCATCCCTACCTCACCCTTGGCTCCTTGCCCATCGAATGTCCAACTTTTAGTTCTCATTAACCATTCACCTGCTCTATTATATAAGGCAAAATGATTTAATCTCTCTTAACCTTTAAATCTTCCTAATCTGTGAAAGAAGGATAATATCATTGCCCTTAAAGGTCTGTTGAAATTTAAATGGTTAATATGTGTAGGTAATAGCTGGCACATCATATGATTATCACATCTGTTTCAGTGGATCAGCTATTGGTTCTTGTTCTATGACTTGCTATTGGGACCTATAAGCACATATTGGTCATAGGACCACCATCATCATTTACAGTCATGTGCCACATAATGATGTTTGAGCAATATTGGATACAAATAACAGCAGTTCCCCCATATCCTTATTCCTAGTAATGTCATCATAAAGTCTTAGTGTTTTATGCCAATGTAGCTTCACATCGTATGTTTACTGTGTTTCCTGCAGCATCATTTCCCCTTGTGCTTGATTAAATCTCATGTTGTTTGTTCATCATGATTGCTAAGCATACAAACCCACTGCTAATGTTGCATTTACACAATGCCAAATCGCCTAGTGACATATTTCCCAGAATGTAAACTCGTCATTAAGTGACACAAACTATATGTGCTTTGTTCATATTTCCTCTTTAAGAAAGTGAGTGATAATCGTGTTTGAGGATTATCCTGAGTATCCACTGGAGGGAGCTAGCAAAGTGAAATAATCATATACATTTAAGATATAAAAATTACCATGTATCACTATACATGACTAACTTCATACTGAGATCTCCACAACTATTTATTATCCCTGTGTTTTTCACAGCATTTCTATAAGGCAGGCATTTCGACAAGCATGGACACTAGCTGTGGAAGCACTTGACAGAAGTGAGGTGTTTGACGCATGTAGATTTATTGCTTTCACTAAGCCTACATAAAATGAGAATATTCAGCAACCACAAATCTTGCTCTTGATCTCCAACTTTGTCATACCTATCTACACACAGGCAACTCAGGGCCTAAGGAATCCCTGGAAATACTGGTCACAACATAAAGACCTAATCCCTAATGATGATTAATTTTCACAACAACTTTTTAACTTATCTCAGGAATGTCTATATGCAAGTCATCTATCTGTGATTTATCTGTGAACAATAACAAAAAAATCTTTTAGCATAAATCAAGGTCACCTTTCACTTTCACCACAGAGGCATGGAGACTGTTTACTGATGAAGAAAGAGTGATATGAAGAGAGGAAATGATTTCCTAGGATCATTCACTCTACTGGTCAGAATTTGATCAGACAGGCAGAGTTAATAGCAGCTATAAACAATAAGGGATCACTATAGGGATTAGACACTATGTAGTGTGGGGGTGGGTAAACAGCCAAGGTGAGACTATTGCTTCTCATTCTGGTGCTGGAACCTGAAGTCAACATTTAATCAGCAGAAGGAAAGATGAACGTGAAGACTAAGAAGGAAGGTCGAAAGAGTTTAGAACTTACGAGAAGTCTAGACACAGGTTTCTCACCAACCTCAAGCCTTCAACATTTATGATAGCATTATCTGCAAGTAAAGCTGGCATTCTTCACAGAGGTTAAAACCACAAGCACTCCTTCAGAACCTGAAAGCACTGCAGCCAGAACTCTACTGCATGCTAACACATGTCAACAGATAAGTGGCAATGTATTTGAGCTACCACACACCTGTAATATTCTACACTAACCTTGCTTTCATAAAAAGAATATGGCTGCCAATTTACTTCCGCCTTCCATTTCCCAGAGAAAATGTCTCTTGTGGACTGTGCTGATTTGTAACTCTGCAGCAAAAGTAAATTGGGAAAGCAAAATACCAGCATAACCAAACTGGTGTGATACAAGTTCTTCATTTTCAATAATTACATGGTGACCCAGAAGTGAGCCTGAAAGTTTTTCTCAACCTATAGTCTCTTCTGTCTCTGAATTTACACCTCTATACATTGGAGATAGTAATACCTTCATTATAGAGAGACAGCACAAAGTCATGTCTATGAGTGCCCCCAAACAAGGCTTGGCCTTCTTACAAGTGTCATCTCCTTTCTCTTGATGTCTGCTTAGGGACCAAGGAAACATAATTGACAATAAAAGTAAATCTGTTGAAGAAGAAAAACATATATTGTATTCCTCAAGACAAATATGATTGGAACCAGCCACTATTTTAGATTACCCACTCCATTGATTCCCATTACTAGTAGATATAATGGAGAGTCTGACAATTTCACCAGGCCAATTTAGAACCTGGCGTTAGCTCCAGTTTATGTGGAGTGGAAGCAATATGCTATTCCACATGGAAGAGAGGAAAGGGGAGGAGAGCCTCACTTGATTACTCTCAGCTTATGGTCTACCTGACACCAGTCAGTGATTACTGAGAATTATTCTGTGACCAAACTAAGTTGATTAAAGCCAGAATCCTACTGCTGAAGTGAAATTAAACCACACAGTGTGATTTTAATACTAGGCTCTTTTCCCTGTGGTGTGTTGCATAATAGAAACCAATTGAAAATACATATATTAGGACAAATAAATATAAATAAATTGATATGCAAAACAGAAAGTGGGCCCAGGGGACTCCACAGTGAAAGGAGGCACTGTTAGATTGAGAAAAGTGTCTTTTAACTGATAAGAAGGGAAATGGGAAGGAAGAGAAACATATCAGAGGAAGAAAGGATGGTTCTGTAATTTTACAAGGTTGGTGTTTTATGGGATGAGGAATTCCCAGGTACAGACATTGAAAGGAAGGAAAGCTACATGTGTCCATGACTGGCTCACTGAATAAAGAATTGAAGGAGAACAAATACTTGTGCCCCATCCTTTTCTGGATGGGCCTTTTCAGGTCTTGCATATCTCTAGTGCCAGCATTCTGTACATGTCATCTACCAAAAAATTACTTCATGATTATTGTACTTTTATTTTGTCCCATAGTATGTCTTTTAAATCCTTATTCCCCATGCTATGGCAAGCTTTGATAAATGAAGAGAAAATGCAGCAGCTATGTCCTCTGTAGAGAATGTAAGTTTTCACTTAGGTTCCCCACACAGGGTCCTCAACACTGCCTTTATTTATCTTCATTGGACCGGGTGACCTAACTTTGACCTTGTCATTAATACCATTAACACTATTAGCATGCTGCTCTCATAGTTGCCATTTGGTCACCAGATTCCCTGATTCTTCTGTCCCCGCTGTTCCAGTTGTAAAAGTGTTCTTGGGATCGCCATTGGAAGCAGGCGTCATCCCGACATCTTTCATTTTCTCTGAGTGTCGTTTTCCTCAGCAGTTTCAATTTTGCATGGGTCTTTAATGCATTGCCCTGTGTTTTAAGTTTCTCACAGCATACTATTTTACATACAGGAGGGTTTCTCCCAAGTTGAGTCAGATACTATTTAAATGCCCTGCATTGTGTTAAAGCTAAAAATAATTCCATCTCATCAAAAATCAACATACTTCATGGGGGAAATCTGGGCAGCCTGACATTTCTTTTAACTCAGGGTGAATTTTCTGTCCTTCAGAGATTTTAGAGAGAATTTACTGAGCTTGTTTGCATATTTCAGAGCTCTTTTACACCTCTTTCTCTCAGTACTTCTATGGGGTCTTCATAGGGATAAAGCTCATGGAAGCCACTTAGCTACCTAATAAATAATATGTGTATCTTCATCAATAATTTATTTGGCGAGCAACCAGACTATAATTGTGATGGGTGAATCACCTGCTTTTTTTTTATGCTTTTGTATCACCTAGCATGATACAACACATATTGGTTGAGACTCATCCTTCACCAGACTGGTGCTGAGTAGGTACAGATGAATAAAACTAAGGTGGTCCCTGTCATTATGGAATTTACAAACTTATGCAGAAAAGACAGGATATATATATATAGAATGACAAATTTGAGATAAGTGCTATAAAGTAAATGAACCGGAATCTATGAGAAAAATGATAGCGGAGATTAACTGGGAAGAACATCTAGAAGGGTTTCTTCCTGAGTTAGAATATAACTACAGTTTGAGAGATCTATAGGAACCATGCATACAAGAGGACTGGAAATCAGGAAGTTTACAACATAACTCAGTCTATCACCTAGAAGCTTTGAAACCCCAGGATGCACCTGTTGGCTGTGAGAACGTTATTTTGAGGAATACATTAACAGCTTTACATTCATAAAAAAAAAATAGTTGAGCACATTATAGCAATTCTCTTGGTGACATTTATACCACATGTGATTATTTTATATTGGGTTGGAGCACTGTTCTCAACTGTTACTTAAATGTCAAGTCTTTGCCCTTGTGGGATGGTCTGCAGTTGTTGGGTGAGTGGCCATCTGGTAGCCCTTTGCAAATTGGGTGTTGAAAAGGCCAAGGGAGCATGATTTTGACCTGTCATCTAAGAATTTTTCCTTGGAAGATGGAGCTGGGGGTGAAGGTATGGAAAATGAAAAGAACATATCAAGAGAATCAAACAAAGCTAGGTGTAGTTTGGAGAATAATATGGGATATTAGATCAGAGAATTACGTGACAATCAGATCATGAGAAGTTAGAGGCCAAATTGAGGAAATCAGACTGTTTCTTGTGGGCATCAGAGCCAATGGCAATTTTTTAATCAATGCTGTTTAATATTAGGAAATAATACATTTTTGAAGGAAGAGTTGTGGCAAAGAGGCAATCATGTTTATCCAGGCAAGTTACATGGATTGGCAATGAGAGGAGATGTCAGAGATCTTTCTGAAATAGAGATCTCCACTTCCAGGTGTTGGGAACAGAGTGGATAATGAGACCATGACTCTAAGGGAAAATTACCTCGCTCCCATTTAAATGACTTGCTCATTCACCTGTGTTCTACAGCACCTCTCTTCTCTACAGTGAACTTAAACTTACATGGTAGTCTCTTTTGGTTGATTAGGACCTCCTCAAGTACAAAAATGATTTATTCATAACAGAATTCCCAGTCTGACTAGCAAGGCATAGCGGAAGAGTTCGGTAAATGGTAACTGCTATCATTATTAAACTTTCAATTGTTGTGTTTTCATGAATGCATGGATGACACACTTTGACAGTCTAATAGTAAATTCTAAAGAGTTCAGAAAGAATGATAGCTCTTTAGGTGAATTGACTTCAAGGAGCAGAAAAATGACAGTTCCTAAGGGAAGAAGAAAGCTAATATGTGAGGGACACAATAGCTGACCTAGTTTGCTTCCACTGCTAACAGGCAGTCATGGGAAAAGTCTGAAAGCAAGAAGAACACAAGAGATGAGTTCTGAAAACCCAACCAACTCAGTTGGGTCTTCCTGTGCCCCAAATAGACACAGAACCTTTGCTCAAAGAACACATAACTTTCTTGGATGTTATAGAAAATTGCGGGTTAACCCAGTTCCTTTCACTATGGAATGTTCCTGAATGTAAGGATTGAATATAACTTTAATGAAAATGTTCATTTGACCTGCTGAGGTTTAAAAAAAAAAAATCATAGTTACTCTGAGTCTTCTTGTCATGGTGAAACTTGAATTAGTTTGTTAGATTATGATTTGTTTAAGATTTTTTTTAAGCAATGCTAAGGTCTAGAAGCAGAATTCTTAAATTGAAAATTCAGCAGTTGTATACCAAGCATTTTATTTCCTGAATATTTTTCCTACTTGCAATAAGTGAAGCACAGCATAAAAGCAATTAATAATTTTAATTAAAGGATGACGTTTTTCTAATAATCCAAATGCTGAGTGTTGGGCTTTGTTTTCTTCTCTTGGTTTTCTTCTCTTGGTTGTTTTGTTATGCTAAATACTTCATGAACTTGAATTTTGAGGGGTAAAATGCAGTAAGTATTTTAGGATAGTTGTGTGTTTCTGTTTTAATCTTGACATCTGACAGTTTTATTCCCTTTCTTTTTATATGACTATGACCATTTTTGATTTCTGAGTTGCCACGCCATCCCATTCAGTGGTATTCGAGCATCTTATGTAGCTCTACATGTTCTGCATACCACGAGAAGCTCATTTATAGTGTCTTAAAATTCCAAAGTTGGAAGATGTTTAAAGTATCGCTTTCCTTATAGTTTGTGTCTATAAGAAGAAGATATCAAGAAAGACTGACAGGAATATTGATGATAAATTTCTTCTAAATATGGCTATGTAGATCAGGTACTCGAATCCAGATCTCTGTAATACTAATAAGAAGTTCCTGGACTTGCCAAGTGAGAAACCACACGTGAATCTACCAATGTAGCTTCCAGTCCCCCTCTCCTAAAGACAAACCTATTGCATTCCCCCTTCTCAGCCAGAATGTCTCAAACCTTTAGTAGGATTTCAAGATTCAGGCTTGACCAGAGCTGCTGAGCTGGAGCTGAATAAATTAAAACCCAGATCAGGGAACTGATGTGACTAAGGTCACACACAAATCTGGCTTCTTGTCAGGTAGATGTTGCTTCCATTACAACACCATCCTCAGAGAACTGAAGAGATAGTTCAACTAACATTATCTAAATCATAGGAAAACACAAGACTTCTAGATTCCTTGTTAATCTAATCCCCAGTGGATAATGAGCCTTTGTGCGAGGAATTCACCTTTGTTCTTTTTTTTTTTTTCTTTCTAGTGGGTTAGGTTCTAGAAAATGCTTGCTTTTCAGTCACCCTATTTGTTACTTTCAATTTCAAAACCTTCTCAACTTCTCCAAATAAGAGTAGTCAGTCCCTCTTCTGCCCCACTGCTTCTCTGCCATGTACTTACCATTTGCTATTAAAATTCTACCTACCTATTTATTGTACATAACAGTGTGAATTTCTCCAAAAAAATTATGATAGGCTGTGTGTCGCTACCTGCCAGCAGCTGTCACAGCACTGGCACTGAGTAACTTCAGAATAAATGAAGAGATAGATTGAAAAAAAGATGGAAGACAAGGAGGGCAAAGAGAGGAAAGAAACCTGAGGATATCTTTTACAGGGAGAGACTTGTGTTTTCTCAACAGCAGTCATTGGGATTACATCAGAAGAGGAAGGCACAGAAAATGTATGCACAACCACATTTACCACCCAAAGCTAACTTTGATTTTCACAGCTGATTTGGAAGACTCCAAGTTATTGTCTCTTCCGATCATCTTATTTAAAATACAAGTATAAATTATTAGACTTTTCCTCCTTGTCCATGCTGGATTTAAATAATAATGTCCTCAGAATGCTGGAGGCACTGGAAAGGATTTTGCTCATGGTTAGGCAGATGCTTATAAATAACTGTATCAGTTCTCCAAAGTGACCTCATGTCAAAGCTGAAGGGTAGTTGGTTCCAGTGGTAACTGAGATGCTTCATCAGTTGAACAGATGGAAAAGAATCAAAGTGTATGCTTGAGAAGAGGTCCTCATGACATTCAGTGTCAGAGACAACAGTGGATGTTAATCCAGCAGAGCTAAAGCTATAGTGGGGAGTGAAATATTATTTAATCAGCAGTGCTTCATACATAATTCAATTAACTGCCTTCACTCATCAGTATTAACGAGAATGGGAGACTGGATTAATGTGCAAGAGCCTCATAAAGGAGCTCCCAGCCTACCTAAGTGCTGCCAAAACTTAATAAAGTCCTGCCAATCAAATTCTGGAGTATGGACCCAATGCATCAGTGCACTGATATTACAAATTATCCCAAGCACTTCTCATTGTTTCCTAATTCTTTAATTATGCTGATCTCTGCACTAAAATGTTTAATTAGTGTATGGGGGGAAAACAAGTAAGATTGCCTGCCGCTTCCTTGACTATCGGTATTTAGCATCAAGTAAACAAAGTCGAATTTTATTGCAAATAATTTTAAATGACAGGTCCTGCTTTCTTATGTTTGTTTCAATAATTGAATAGGAGACAGCAAGTTGGCTTTTAACTTACTAAAAGGCTTTCATCTTGAAAGGCTATTTAGGATGTCAGAAGACAGGTTGCACATCTGTCCAATAGCTGATCTTTTAGTTTAGCTTCTTAACTTCAGGAATTTTAACTTTATCCCCATCCTCCTCTGGATTCAGGTGTTGGAGAAGAATACATGATATTAAAAGTAGATAATCAGGACCACTTAAAAAACTAAGATGGTATTATTCTGGATTGTTCAAGGTGAATAAATACTAGTCTGCATATCACAATCAAGTTCCTACTTGAGAGAACTGCTAAAGATCCACATACAAGGTGTTTTAAGACTATCCTAAAATTAGAGAATATACAAGATACTTGTTCATTTAAACTATCTGTTTATTTCACAAGTTTTTAGATGCTGGCAATGTGTCAGGGCTTGGCTAAGGTGTAGGTCAACAGGCAGGAGAAATGACAGATCCTAAAAAATCAAAACTCTAGAGCAAAAGAGATAAATATGCAAAGAAAAGTGAGAATGTTAATAATGATGATAATAATTCTGATGATGAGGGAGATGATAGACCCAACGATTGAGCACTTAATTTGTTATTAGCCACATTTTTATTTTATTTCATACTGATAACCTTGCAAGAGACATATTTTAACTCTATTCTTACAGGAAGTAAAAATGAAACTTTAGACATAGCAGTATAGTCATGGCCTCAGAGGAGGGAGGAACAGAATAGGATGGGAAAGTTTGCTACCAGATCTGAAACATACATAGATCTATAAACACCAGAATTTGAATGATATGACAAAAGGTCAAGAATCACGAAATCTGGGAAATTTAGTTCTGTGTACATTGATACATTTGGTGATAGTAACAACACCCAATAGAAAGACCCAACTTGGGGTAAGTAAAGGGGGTCTGTAGGCAGAGACCTTAGGTGGATGAGAAGGTCAAGCTGGAATAGGAACCCAAGCCATGAGGTTTGTGGAAAATTATCCAACATGATTGTGGATACAGGTCATCAACAAAAGGTATTTATTAAACTTACCTGTTTGTGCTTGGCTTATATTAGATGTCCAAGAAGATAGACCCAGGCCCTATCCTAGAGATGTACACATTATAGTTTCTGGTGAATAAGTAAATGAAGTGGCTCATTCCATACAAAAGTTGTTTAGCATGAAAATAAATCTGAAGGTTAAGTGCATCTTGAAAAGTGATCACACAATGCTTGTTTTTGGTCATTGGAAGATCTAAAGCTGTGATACTGTTAAGACCTCAAAACTCCCCTGTTAAGTAGAAAAAGGTGAATGTTACTGGAATGTTATTCATTCTGGGCCAGGTTCTGAACTATATCTTTTCATACATTTATTCTTGGTGAATGCTTCTAGAAACCCTAGAAAGTGAGTAAAGATGCCACATGATGATAGAAGAAACCTGAAAATCCTAGTGATTTACTACCTATCCAAGTTTACACAGTTAAGAAAAGTAAGGTTCAGAGAGTCTGAGTGACTTGCCCAAGGGCATACAGCTTTGTGATGGAAAATATATTCATTCCGGAGTCCTTTCTACACTGCCTCCTGAAAAAGCAGATTATTCTCCTTCTTCGTAGAGGGACAGATTGCTTTTGTTGGGGTCAGATACTGGGGTTGACAGATACTGGGGTCAGATACTTTTGTTGACAGATACTGGGGTCATCTCTGAAGCAGGTGGTTTTAGACTTGGCGGCCCCTGTTTAGAAAAACAGCTGAGTGTTGGCAGCCAGCTCCAGCATTTAACAAAAGGCTCACGGTGCTTCCCTACCCCTGACTCCCTGACTCCCTGACCTTGAGAATCTTTCAGCCACTTCAGAGGGTTTTGGAAGAGAAACAGTGTTGGAAGTGCCAAGAGAGGATTTGGGCTCTCTCCAGAGAACTCACACATTAATGAATGAAATTAGGTTGAGTACCTTAAAACAAAAGGTAAGATGCAAATTGTTAACTGGATGTCAAGAGGTGATTATTTGAATTTAGAATTACGCCAGTTTTTTACTTTCTCCCTTAAACCTCCCAGTTTCTTTAATTGTCATTTCATTAGTTTTCACTTCTACTTTAGAATCTAGACCTGTTAGCACATCAGTTAGGTTTAAATAAATGTACACACACACATTCACTCTTAGGAAGAAGCGCCTCTGGCAATAAATGTGCTTGGACATTAATATTAATGTGAGATAGTAGAGACAAAATTAGTACCTGAGAGGTGTTTTGAACACAGCCTGTCACACAGTAATACTGTGTCTTCTAGTTTATGAGGCGGAGGTCATGAGTAATGGAAACACACTCATACCTGGCATTTGTGCTGGAAGAACAGTCCAAGTAGGAGAACAGACAGGAACCCTCCCTCTCTTCCTTCCACAATTTAGTGAATTTGACAGGTCCTGTGAGCCAAAAATATCTGAGGTATATTGTATGTATTCTTGAAGAGGTGGCTGTATCTGAAGTAAGAGAGACAGGTAGGTAAACAGGTAATTGTTGGCTTAAGACACAGGAGTCCAGATGCAGACTAGTTGATTCCAAAGTTCACCTCCAACAGGGACTAGGTGGTCTTGGCACTCAGACTAGAGTGGGTCTTGGGCAAAGTCACAGATCTAGTCTTCAAAACTGCAGTTTTCTGGTCTTCTATTTTTTTTTTTTATCCTCTGTTTTTATCTAGCACAAGATTCTAGTTAGTTAGCTATCTGGCATCCCTTCAACATTGAGAAGTAGCACAAGAGGAATAATTTGGGGAAAGCTAATCAAAATCCAATAGGTCCAGTAGTCATCCTATTTTATCACCTATTACAGAGAGAATGTAGGTTGGGACTATTTCTCAAGGAGAAGTCAAGGCACACTTACCAAAGCACCTAAGCAGCTAAATTATCCTGCTATGTGGCAAAGTTCCCATCCCTCTCTAAACCTATGCTCAAATAACAGGTTGCTGCTGCTTCTGATATAATTGATTTTGTCTTCACACTACACACAGATACACACACATCTCTTCGCATATATTATATTCACATATAAAATCTTCAATCATGAAATGTGAGTAAGTCATTGACTTCTGTTTCTATCATTGAGTTTTGTTTGCTGAAGTTTCACCTAATTATGATATTCTTTCCATGCTTGACATGCAACCACAAGCAGTATCTTTTTTTTACTTTTTCATAACATTTTAAACAAATAAAAGATAAACAAAAGGTGAAATGTGTAGGCAGTCATCTGGCAAACTATATAGCTGGGATCCAGAAAAATAAATAAGGCCTGCTATCCACATTTTGGAACTATTTAAGTAGAGTCTATTATTGCATTCAAGAGACAGAGAAGAGGCACTCTAGGTGCAGAAAATTTATTGAGGTTTCCAAGGGAATTTTGATATTGCAATGCAGAGTGGAAGAAATCAATTAAAGAAATCAGAAATCCTGATGTAAGAGAGATTGTGTATATTAATTCCCAATTTGTTCTTTTTAGGTAGGAAAGAAAAGTTATTTGTTATGGCAGCAAACACTGTCTGTTATGAATACCCTAGACAGGAAAATGGCTCTTGAAAGGTGCTCATGTCGCCTGATGTTCGCCTGACGTCCAAAAAGCAGACAGAACATTAAGTGATGAGTAATCTGGACAGTTAGTTTCTTGTGGATAAATGACTTTCTCTATTAAAGGAAACCAGATATAAAACATAAAAGAGCTTTGGAATTGGGAATATAGAAAAAAAAATGTATCATTTCCTACAACAAAATTGAAAACCAGCTCAAAGATGTGAAACCAGATTAGTCTGGAGATAAAAAGCAATATTGCTGGAGGAGGACTCTATAAACAAAAATACAAAACAACAGAATGTCTAAGCAGAAGTAACTCCATGAAGTTGAAGCTTTGTTAATTGTAAGGATGGTAGTGGTTTAAAATCTATGCTTTGTGTGATTCATTTGGTCCTCCATCAAACGTAACATGAGCTAGACTAAAGGACACAAAGATCACAGAGTACTTTCCTCCCATGACTTCCCCTGTTCAGCAATGTATGAAAATATATTTAAAATACCTAAAGTTGGTAAGGTACTTTACTGGAGAGAAATTGTGGTATTTTCACAGCTTTGAGTGAAGAGCAGGACATTAACCAACAGGGAAATGAGAAAGAATATTCAAAGTAGAGGGAAGGATTATAGAAATGCCTGGTGAGCTTTGAGTACCCTGCAGAGTTTGGAATGGCTTTCACAGTTATAAATCACTCCAAGTAGAAATTGAACATATGAAAACAGAATTTCTAGTAGTAGTTTCTCTCATTAATGCTTTGTCATTGAAGGTTTGAATGAATCTGGGCATTATATTTTTTTTTTCCTGGACACTTTAACTCATGCAAAATGCTCTATAACATTTGATAAAAAATATTTCTGAATATATGGATAGACTCTGATTACATAAAATAGTCAAACAAGAAACTGAACAAGTTGTTGGTAATAGTGATGGATTCTTTTCTACCCACCTGCTTTCAATGCTGTCTCAGCTAGATTCTCCAGAGGAGGTTTGTCCATAAACATTTCCTGGCAAATGTTTAATATCAAGAAAAGCTGTCACTGAAAGATACAATCCCTATGATATCTATGCAAGAATTTTTCCTTGATGTTTAGCTGGCCACCATAGTTCAGTAGGAGGTAAGAAAGGAAATTTTTAAAAAATTTACTTATTTATATAGACAAGAACTGGGGTACAGACCAGAGGTGCGGGGGTGAGAGGATTCACCAGTGACAGAGTGAAGAGCAGAACAGGCAGATCAAGTGAAGTACACTGCTGAGGAAGGCAGCAGGTGGGTCAGGAGAGGTTTGCCACACCATGTGGGTCACCTCCTAGGCTGGGAATCAAACTTGTGTTGCAGTAGCTGTGGATAGCTTCATAGCTTTGTGCTTTAACCTGTTGCACCACCAGGGAGGGCCAAGAGAGGAAAATTTTAAAGGAATTTTTATAGTCTTAACAGTCAATTAAGTTAAAACGCATGTTTGAGAACAAACATCTATATCTGGTATTTGTTTCATTTCTTGTAAGGCTTAATGGCAATTTTTCAAGTGTGCCTTACGTTCTTAATACCTTTATATAATATGTTCTACTCACCTGTAGAATATGTTGGGGGAAAGAATTTCTAAGTATGTGTTTATCTTCTGAAAAAATATTTTTGTTAGTAATTTCTACTCAAACACCATTTTGGTAAGATAACAGACTATATATATATATATATATATATATATATATATATATATATATATATTTTAAGTTACTGGCACTTGTTTCATAAATTAGTATACAGTATATCTTGAAGAGAATGTGTTCTGCTATTGTTGGGTATAGTGTTTTGTAGAACTTGGTTAGGTCAAGTTGATTTATAACATTTTAAAACTCTTCTATATCTTGTCTTTTTTCCCAACAATTTCTGAGAGATTGGTTTTAATGATTCCAGTCATGATTGTGGACTGATTCTCCCTTTATTCAAAACAATTTTTACATCATACATTTGAGAGATTTCTTATGAAATGAAAACAATCAATACATGTTAATGATTTGTGTCTTCTTGATAAATTGTCATTTTTAATATTATAACATCTTTCCTCGTTATTAATGACAATACATTACTTGTTGAACTCCCCAGTCAGACATTAATATAATTAATTGACTGTTGATATGACTGTTACTATTTGCATGACATGTTTTTTTTCATATTTTTACTTTTAATCTAAAGTTTTATGTGTTTTCTCATGAAGAGCAAATAGGGTACCCTTTTTTTTTTTTTACTCAATCTGATGCTCCTTGCATTTTAAATGGTTAATTTATTCCATTTACACTTAATGTAATTATTTATAAGTAATATTAGATGCCCCATGTTTATATTTTCTATTTGTCATATTTATTTTTTAGTTGTCTTTTCTGCTTTTTTATTTCAATGCCACCTTTCCTATTTTCTTTTCAATGGCTGAATCTTCATTATTTTATCTCATTTACTATGTTGTCTTTTTTCTCATGCTTATTAATATTTGTTCTTGCTATAGATATTATGTTTGACTTACTGTTATTTCCCTTTAAAAATGTCAATTTTAAAAAAGCCTTTCTATTTACTAATGTATTTTACCATTTCTTTTGTTCTTCATTCTTTCAACCAGATCTGTGAAGCATCATTTTTTAAAGTCTTTTTTCTTTAGTTTTTATGGAATTGTCTCTTTTATTCTCATATATGAAAGATATTCTTCTTGGCTACAGAAATAAAGGTTAATGGGCTTTTTTTTAATGTGTTTAATTATCTTCTTGTTTGCATTATTTCTGACAAAGTCAGTGATTTGATAATGGTAATTATTATTTTTAATTGCATCATATATGTAATATACTTTCTCTAACCTCTTTTAAGATTTTCTCTTTACTTTCAGTAAAATGGGTTTTCAATACTTGATTATCATGTGCCCATATCTGAATTTCCTTGTGCTTTTAACTTGAAATTTGTTTACCTTACTATATTCACAATTTGAAGTTTTCATGAAATGTGGAAAATTGTAACCATTAATTTTTCATATTTTTGCCCACCTCTTTGTCTTTTCCATCTGTCTCTTTAATTGCATGTTAGACTGCTTGATACTGTTCAACATATAACTGAAACACTCTTCTTTTAATCAAGATTATTTTTCTTTTCTGAGTTTTAGTTTATATAGATTCTTCCATCCTGCATTCAACTTCACTAATCTTTCTTTTACATTGTCCATCTATTGTTGGGGCTATCTTCAGCTCTCTCTTTCTCTCTCTCTCGCTCTCTCTCTCTATATATATATATGCATGTAAATATATGTATGTATATGAGTGAACATAAGTTCATTTTAGCTGTTGTGGTTTTTCAGCTGTAAGTTTTCATTCTGTTATTTTTACAGTTTTTATTTCTTTACTTAGATTATCTTTCTTGCTCAATCTTTTGTTCAAAAATGACCACATTTAGGGAAACTACTTTTAAAGTCTTTACTAATTATAAACATTGTTATATCTGAATCTATTTCTATTGGTGTTTTCCTTCCTAGTTCTGTATCATAGCTCTCTACTTCACCTATAATAATATTTTTATTTGATGTTGCACATTGTAGTATTCTTTTATTAAAGTTTAAATGTTGTTTTTCTTTAACGATACTTGTTATTCTCTAACATAGTTAATATGCTAGAGAGTCACCTTTTATGTTGTTAAGGCTATTTTGGCTTTGCTAGGATGGATCTAAAATAAATTCTAGACCTAAAAAAAATTTTTTAACCTATTGAATATCAGAATGGTATATCCCTATTCTTTATTTGTGATTTATTTTTGAAATTTTAACTGAATTCTTGGGGGGCATTTAGTGAAATCTTCCCACTTTGAAAGAGCAGAACTCATTCTGCTCAATGTTTCCCCACATTATGCAACCTCAGAAATTCTATAAAGCTCACAATTTCCCAGGAGTTATTCTCCGCCAGACTTTTTGAAGTCTAGCCCTGCATATGTCTAGCAAACTCCAAGCCAAATTTCTGATCTTATCTGCAAAACTCCCTCACTCCTCCAACTTGTCTGAATATTTCAGCCTCCTCAACATTTCTGTAGTCCAATCTGTTTCCTTTGCTCTGTTCTCTGCTTGGGCTCTACTTCCATATGTCATGCCTTGGGATGGGTCCTCCGGCAGAAACTCCTATTAAATATAGAGTTACATTGTGTGTTTTTCTTTTCTCAAAGATCACAGTCTTGTGGTCAATGTTTGAAAATAGTTGCTTCCTTAATGTATAGTTGTTTATGACAAGAAAATTAGTCTGATATTCAATTTTCTGTTATGCCAGGAAT
Source organism: Condylura cristata (assembly GCF_000260355.1). Classification (NCBI taxonomy): domain Eukaryota; kingdom Metazoa; phylum Chordata; class Mammalia; order Eulipotyphla; family Talpidae; genus Condylura; species Condylura cristata. Next base: position 8,992,323 of record NW_004567118.1, on the reverse strand, counting down.
TGAAATGCTGCCACTTTATTAGATTTAGACTCTGTAAGAATGCTGTCTCATCATTTGGCCAATTTTGCAGCATTTTCTAACCAATTTGACTAGTCACACCAGCCTGAAGTTAGGTGAATGAAAGTATCTCCCTCTGATTCTTTATAACTATGCTTGTAGTTTGTCTTATTTTTGTTTAGGTGGTATTTGGGTGGTCCCTTGGTTTAAGTAATCATATGCCATAAATGACACCACACAAAAGAGACTGAGCTGATCATGTTTTTTGACTCTTATCATACAGGTTAAAGTGATTTTTGTTTTTGTGGGACTTTCTGTCCACCTTCATTTTTTGTTGTTGTTTGCTTTCTTCCCCTTGTGTTTTGTTTGTTTGTTTTGTATTTTTTTGTTTGTCTTTTTTTTTAAAGATTTATTTATTTGCACATACAAGTAGGTACAAGCCAGAGGTGCAGGGGCTGTGAGAGGATTCACCAGAGACAGAGTGGGGAGCAGAACAGGCTGACTTAAGAAGCACACTGCTGAGGGGAGCAGTGGGTAGGTCAGGAGAGGTCTGCCGTGCCATGTGGGTCAGCTCCAGGGCAGGCGGGGATCACACTCATGTGGAAGTGTCTTTAGCATCTTAGTGCTATGCTTTAACCCGCAGCGCCACCAGGGAGGGCCTCCCCTTGTTTTTTTTTTAGGTTGTTTTTTCTTTACCTTTGTTAAAAAAAATTGAAGTGAGAAAAACCCTCATCCTTCCTCATAGGAAAGACTAGCTTTCTAACAACATTTCTTGCATTGATATAGTAATTTAAATTTTTTTCATTTTCTCCAGAGGTGAAGAATAATAGTTCATGGTAGTAAATATTTCACTTTCTGGCCACATGTTTTAAAGAAATACATGGTAGTTACAAACAACACCCTCCTTTTGCTTCCCTAGTACCTTGTGCTCTTATCACAGTATTATAAATATATAAGTCTATATAAAATACACTCTCATATACATATATGTATATATATGTGTATATTATACATATATATATATGTAAAATGTATGTGTATATACACATTCATAAATTTTCCTGTAGTGAATAGAAACCTCCTCTTAGGCAGAAGTCTTCTATATCAATAGCACTACCATTTTTCTTCAGTTATTGTAGATGGTTGGTAAAGTGTATTAGACAAAGATGATTCAGAGTATCACTTACAGTGTTGGGTATTCAGAGATAAAGAATCTAAGGACAAAGTTTGAGGATTCATAAATATCAGTGAACATAAAGACAAGGTAAATATGGTTTCAATGTTATTTTTCATTGGTTTCCAAGAAGTTTTGATCTTCAAAACAAACTTTCCTAGCACCGGAAACAAAGGGAAGGCCCAAAAGTAAATCTTGCATCTTTTTGGAAACCTTGCTCTTTTTCTGGTTCCTTAAGTAGCAACTTTCCTTATGTAACTCCCATATCACATCTTCTCAAATTTCTGATTCTTTTTTTATTGCACATTTGCATATCTTTTTGTTCCTCAGAACTATAAGGTATTTGAATAATTATGCTTAGATTTTTTTGAAATACTCTTTGCTTTGGACAAATATATATTATGAAAAATCAGTGTTAGTTGGTAGAATAAGGGAATAAGCCATTTAAACTGAGAGATAGTTTAATTAATGAAAATTTTCAATTATAAAGTACTTTTTTATAAGTTCTAATAAAAATATTTAAAATTTATTTTAGTATATTTTACACCTAGGATAGAAAACTAGTTCGATTCTGAATTTTTTACATGCAAATAACAGTAACTTTTATTAACGCAAAATGCTTTGTGAAATGAATTCTTTTTAAAGAGAAAAGATCAAAATTACACCAAGAAATATTTTCAAACAATTTCAATACCTTGTTAAAAATCTCTTTTTGCTGCTGCTGAAAGTTATCTGAATAAAGGTAACTTGCAGCCCCACATGAGTGCTACCTAAAATATCACAAGTTCTGATAAGCAAATACTGAGGTGCTATCATGGTTGCTATTCAGATCGATCATCCCTAAGTAACACTGATTAAATGTTCTCTTTCAATAGGAAAATAGACTTTCTAAAAATTCCTTCCATAGTGAGAGATCCATATCTCACATACAGATATATTTTAGATTTGCCATGCCCAGATAAATATTTAAACACAATCTCACTTGAATGTAATCTTATCAGGGAAGAAACTGTTTGGTAGCTGTGTGATATTGTTTTGTTGTTTCTAAGTCTATGCAGATGATACACATGTTGTCATTTATGGATAAGAAGCTATAAGCACATAGCCACTTGTAAATACATACTATATTGAGGTACATTTTTAGACACTTCATTATTGGTCTGATACTTTCCAGAACTGGCCTGAGACAAACAGTTCTAGGAAATTACTTGAGACAGTCTTCCACTTGAGACAAAAATATGATCTACAGTGTATTTTATAACAAATTTTGAAATCTATATTTAGATTACACATTTTAACAAATTAATTCCAATTACTGTATACTACCTATTCAAATATGGAATTTGTAGAAGAGTATTTTTCATGAAGGTCTGTTCAGTAGTTTTAATCACTCTTGTCCATTTTCACTTAGACTCTGTTCCATCCAGCCTCAGACCTACTTGTTATTATTGGTAGCTATTTCTTGCCTTTTCTCTACTTCTGGTTCATCCAGTAATATAAGTGAGATTTCAGCATTATTTTATTTATAAAAGAATCCAGTAGTAGGGCAAGTGAAGCTTAACTCTGACTTTTGACAAACAGAATAAACCAAACAATGACTGTCTTCAATATAAAATTTCAAAGGATCTTTGAACAATTTTCCTGAGTGACTTGAAAAGGCTAATGAATTAGATCATGAAAGAATCCCTGCTTATCATGCTTATCCTATATGAGATAAAGGTTCAAAGAATCCTGAAAAAAAAGTCCAAATAGTTCAGTATTTGAGCACATCTATGCTGCCTCTGTAGAAATTATTCAGGGTAGTAATCTCTTTTGTCATAGCCATACAGCATAAAATAAAAATATGCTGCAATGCAAACCTTTCGTCTAGACTTTAGACTTTCCATTCTCTATTCCTCATATACAAGAAAATAATAATAATAAAAGTGAAAGATCCTTTTTACTTTGTAGAAGCTTTATTCTCCCTGAAGGAGATGCTTTTCTTTGGATATTTTTCTCTGTTTTGCAGATGCATTTTTAATCCATACTCCCGTAAAATTAAGTTAAAGAATTAGACCTTCTAGATATTAGAAGAGGATATTTGAGAAGACTGTGCTTTAATAGGATTTAAATGAAGTAAAGATTTAGCCTGGGTAGTTTGGAATTGGACATATTTTCAACCAACCTTGCAGAGTGTTTTCTTAAATTAAAGATACTGTAAAAATTCCACTTGAGTACAAAATCTGCATTGGCCAGAGGTGTGTGCTCTATCCCTCCCTCTGCCACACTTTGGGCTAAATAGCTGTTCCATGAGCTTGTGTTATTCTGACAGTCCACTGTATAACTCCATATATTATAATTGCCATGGTGTGCTGCCTTCCTTAATCCCCATTGTTAGAGATCCATGAAGGGAAGCAAAGAGTTTTGGGGGTTGGAAAGGGTATAATTTTTCTTACTCTCTTATCATTTCTTTATTTATACTGGCCCCCGTGGCCTGGAGATTTTTCTGATATTAATATACTCATTCAAGTTTTCTTCTGTGTAAAGTTAGTATGATATACCCCTTTTCCTAATTTTAATTGACCTTTAACCCACCGACATCATTAGAGCCATGTTTTACTTAACAGCATTTGTTGACATCCAGCTCCATAGACCATGGATGTCAGATGGGAAACCCGTACTGCCGCCTCTACCACAGAGTCTGGGTGTGTGGGTGGCTGCGCCATCTGGGTTTCTGTGATTCCATTCAGTGACATTCACCGAGAGAGTAAATTGCCTAATGACACGTTTCTTAAATGTATCCTCATCATTAAATGATGCATGACTTTATACTTAAATTGCTCTTCTTGTAGACAGCATATAGGTGAGTCCAATTTTTTTTTTTCTCCCAAGGGTGATAATCTCCTGGTTTTGCCCAGAACATTTACATTGCATAGATATTTTGATAGGGCTAGATGTAGGTCTGTCATCTTACTGTATTTCTGTTATTTCATTGTTTTTCATTTACCATTTCCCCTTTTCTACCTTCTTTTCAAAATTGTTTGAATATTTTTTAGTGTTCAATTTTAATTTCTCTACTTAATTTTTACCTAAGTCTCTAAAGTAGTTTAGTGGTTGTTTGTATGACTAAAATATTATACCTATGTCCATAGTCCACAGTTTGTATTTTTCCACCTCAAGAAAACTATAGAATCATTACAACCTTGTAGGATCTTTCATGAACACACCTCTATACTATAGTATAAAGTATAAATATAAATATAAATGAATAAAACAAATGTATTACAGCTATATAAAAAAAAACCCAGAAGGCCCATCAAAGAATGTTCCAATATTTATATTCAAAATTCATGCCTGGTAAAGAACTAAAAGAACAGGGAGGACTTTTGTTTACCGGGTAGCTACCATCTCTGTTGCTCTCTTCACCCTCAAGTTCCCATGCTTCCCGCCACTGTCATTTCCCTTCTGCTTGAAGGACTTCTGTTATCATTTCTTCTAGAGAAGATTTACTGCTAATAATTCTACTGACTTTCTTTTTTCCACCCCTGTAGGTTTTTATTTCACTTTCTTCTGAAAGGATATTTCTGGTAGAGGATTCTATATTAACAATTCTTTGCTTTTAACACTTCCAGTTGGTTATTATACTGACTTCAGATTTCCAGTGAAATATGCTGCCATTTGAATTGTTTGCCTCAATATGAAGTGTTGAAGTTTTTATTTGCTGCTTTCAAGAATTTTTTTGTTTTTATCTTTGGATTTGAGTAGCTTAATTATGACGTCTCCACATGTGATTTTCCCTTTTTGCAGTTCTCTCAGTCTCTTACATCTGTGCCTTTATGGCTTTCATCCAGTTTGAGAATCTTTTGTACCAATCTCTCTATCCTCTCCTTCTGGAATTCTAGTGACACAAATGTGAAGCCTCTTCCACAGGGCTCTGAGGCTCTGCTCATAGTTTTTTTTTTTTTAGATATATTTTTGTTCCACTTCTTCAGAAATACTCATTTCTAATGATTCTTTTTTCCTGCCATCTCTTCCCTGATACTGAATTCATACAATAATTTTTTTCAGTTACATGTTTTACTGTTAAGATTTTCATTTGGCTCTTCCTTATGTTCATTATTTCTCTATAAGGCCAAGCTGAGAGATTAGGGAAAGGAAGAAAATACTCGCAGGCTCACAGCCATATTGATCAGGCTTTCAATTTCTTTTATTTTTCTAAGTTTTATTTTTATTTATCCATACAACACCAAGTGTAAGACAGCAGTAAGGGGGGTGAGAGGATTCACCAGAGACAGAGTGGGGAGCAGAACAGGCAGATCTGCTGAAATACACTGCTGAGGAGAGCAGCAGTGAGACAGGAGAGGCCTGCTGCACCCTGTGGTTCAGCTCCCTGGCTGGGGGTTGAGCTGCCGCAGTGGCTACAGACAGCTTCATAGTGCTGAGACTTAACCCCTGCACATCAAGGAAACCCTAAGCTTTCCATTTTGATTGCTTTTCCGAGTGCATTTGCTATTATTTACTTTGCTGCGCGCTCAGATGGATAGCTTTATGGGGTTTTTGTGTTTTTTGGTAGTAATCAATGATAGATGTAGATTGCTGTGTGCTTGCTCCGTCATAGTCAGAACTGGAACCAAACAAAATTACATGTTACTTTCCTCCTACTGGTCCTCCTATTTTTCCTTCTTTCTTTATTTTGTTCATCTGTTTATGTGGTTTGTTTGTTTTATAGTTTGATATGGTTTGAATTTTAAAATAATGCTTCTCAGCCTTTCCAGCTAAGTTATATTTCTCTCTTCCTGTAGATTTTCTAGAGAAAACAAAAATAAAGCCCCAAATTTGAACTAAGTCATTCACAATTGTTTCAAGAATTGCAATGAGCTAGAATATTAAGGAGGAGTGAACACCCTTTATACTCTATTTCTAGTGCTTTTCCTCTTGTGTTTTAAATGTTTCTTTGTTTATTTTTCCTGGACATAACTTTGAAATATTTATTTGCTTTATAAAAGTAAATATTTTGCCATATGCCATCTAGGAAAGGTGAGGGATCTGGCAGGAAATGGCTTACTTTCAAAACAATTTGTCAAAGAGATCCATGAGGAATACTGCGTCAACCGAATCAGGATACAAAAAGTGGTTTCCTGCTCAGGAAAATGAGCCTAGAACTTTTAGGAAGAGTGGAGGGAATTGATGCCATACATACATACATGCATATATGTGTGAGTGTGTGTATTTGTATATATATACAAAGTCCCAGTTATTTTCTGCCATATTCACATGAAGTTTGAGGCAGTTGATGACTTCTCAGTACACTTTCCTTTCTGGCTTTACAAGTCACTTAACAGACTCCATCTTGAACACTTGCTCACATTGACACTGCCAGGGACTGAGGACACTATGAAGAAGACTCAGATGAATCCCCGTCTACTAAGACAGAGGACACAGAAGCTTGCACGTTTGCAAGGCTATTTGTCCCAAGTACAGTGGTTGGCAGAAACAGAGCAGCCTCCTCGGGGGCATACACAGGAAAGGTTCACCCTTGGGAGGAGTGTGGGGAAAGCATCTGCGAGATGTAAAGCTTTACCTAGGTTCATTAAGCCACAGACAATTGGAACACACCAAGAATGTGATCCAGAGGCTTGCAGGCTTAGAGCTCATGGCACTTTGGGACAAGAGAAAATAGTTCAGTGTAGCTGGTGTGCTGTTGCCCTTACGTGATGGTTTTGGAAGTGGTAGAATTGAACAAACTATAGAAACCGGGACTTAGGCTCCAAGCTTGTCTACAATGGCAGGTGTTCCTTGGGGGCAGAGATGGCTTGGTGCCGCCCTGCTCCTTTGCCCCAGAGCTCCCTGTGTGTGACATGGGCTTTCTCGAACATGGGTGACATGTTGGTTAGCATCCCCACTCAATTCCCTGCCTCTACCAGAGAACCATGTGATTTGTCTTATTCTCTTTTTCTATTAGTTATGTTTTCACATATTCAAGGAATGGTGGTAGTTACTTTACCATCATACTCTGCCTGGTGTCCCCAGCGCTTACCACTTTGCCTCTGAGGTTGGGAGCTCTCATGATAAGTAAAGAGAAAAAAGTTACCAATACAAACATTCCAGTGGAACCACGGGGACTCTTGAGTTGATACAAGGCATCTATTTTCCTGCCAAAGCACCTTGAATAACATTTCTCACCTTCTAGCCAATTTGTATAAAATCATTATGATATAAAAATCTATGTTCTGCTTTAATTAGCCCAGCTGAGCTGGTCTGTTCCTTCACTTTTCTGTAAAATTATTACAGGCATATTTTAAGACTGTTTAGGGGGAAATAATCATATTTTATGTAGCCTGGGTTTATTTTTTTTAAGAGTCTATTATTTCAAGGGGAGATTAAAGCAATCTGGGCAAGTGCTGGATACAGAATATAAGAATTTAGAGATATTTAGAGATGTATCCTTTGGACTTAATCTGACCATTTTATATAATAGCATGAACATTCTTAAAGATTGAAACTTAATGGGCCTCTGTCACATGTATATTTCCCTTTAAAAAAAAAATGCTGGTGTATCCTCCCCGCCACACACACACACACCCCTTATTTATGAATCTAAATAAGAAAGGGATTTTTGCTAAACTGAAAAGAATGGGAAACCCCTCACAAACACCAAAAACATTATTTTGACATCTCTTATCTTTTTCTTCTAAACACTTCAATGATGCTGTAAGGTGAGAAAGTTTTTTTTATTTTTTTTATTTTTTTAAGAGTGGATCATCACTAATTGGAAGGGTTACATGCACTCTTGTGTTCATTACAACACTATTTACAATGGAAACATCAGCAAAACAATGGATTCTGAAATGTGGTGTGTCTACACAAGGGAATCCTACTGAGCTATTAAAGATGAACTCTACTTTTGCGATGATATGGATAGAACTGAAGGGAATTATGCTAAGTGAAATAAGTCAGGAGGAGAAAGATGAATATGGGAAATTTCACTCGTGGAATATAGGGGAAAAAAGACAAAGAGATTAAGAGCTAAACCAGACAAGCCCTGAAAATGGCTGTAGAATTGAGGCTACTAGTGGGGGAGAGAGAGGGGAGGAGGGGACAAAGGTCCCCATGGCCTAAAATAAAGGACCGTGGGTGCTCGGATGGTGGATGTGGGGTGCCATGAAGAGGTGTGAACCTACCCCTCATGCAGTGTTGTTAAAAAAAAAAAAAAAGGTACTGGGTCAATCAAATATATGTCCTGGTTTTGCTAATACAAACAGCATTACATTGTACATTTTGTAAGTATCTACTTGTCCACTTTAAAAATCAAAGGAGGGGGCCCTCCCTGGTGGTGCAGCGGGTTAAAGCACAGCACTATGAAGCTAACACAGCCACTGCAACCCTCAGCAGTATACTTCGTCAGTTTGCCTGTTCTGCTCCCCACTCTGTCTCTGGTGAAGCCTCTTGCCGCCCCTGAGCCTCTGGACTGTACCCCAGTTCTGTATGCACAAATAAATAAATCTTTAAAAAAAAAAAATCAAAGGAGGGGGCCCTCCCTGGTGGCGCAGCGGGTTAAAGCACTGCACTGAGAAGCTAAAGCCACTTCCGCATGAGTTCGATTCCCGCCTGCCCCGGAGGTGACCACATGGCGCAGCAGACCTCTCCTGACCCGCCCGCTGCTCCCCTCAGCAGTGTACTTCGTCAGTCTGCCTGCTCTGCTCCCCACTCTGTCTCTGGTGAAGCCTCTTGCCGCCCCTGAGCCTCTGGACTGTACCCCAGTTCTGTATGCACAAATAAATAAATCTTTAAAAAAAAAAATCAAAGGAGGTCTCTCCTTGGTGGTGCAGCGGCTTAGAGCACAGCACTATGAAGCTAACACAGCCACTGCAACACAAGTTCAATCCCCGGCCAGGGAGGTGATCCACATAGCACAGCAGACCTCTTCTGACCCACCCACTGCTCCCCTCAGCAGTGTATTTCAGTCCATCTGTCCATTCTTCCCACTCTTGTCTCTGGTGAATCCTCTCACCCCCAGTACCTCTGGCATGTACCCCAGTTCTGTATGCATAAATAAATCATTTTTAAAAATCAAAGGAGACACTTAAATAATGGAATGGAATAATGAATGTAATAAATGGATGTATATTCATATAATAAGAATACCATAAAGAAGATTGAGTGAACAAAACCTATAATATTACAAACACAAATTAAGAGGAAGGCAAAAATACACACAACTGACTGACACCTAGGGATGGTGCCTCACGTGTGATATTCACAACAGTCATGTAATTTCTGGGGTAAATATAGCTATGTCTATCTACACACTTATATAAGTAAAATTTAAGTGTAATATATATATATATATATATATCATATATAAATAGAAAACAAGAATATATAAAAATATGTCAATAATCATAAACACCCAATGAGATGAGTGATAAATGTTGAGGAAGAAGACGTATAGCTAGGCAAAACAGGGAAGCTCCTTGTCTTTTGTGGTTGCCATAAAAATACAAAAATACAGACTTAAAATGTAAGCAGAACATTCACTGGGTTGTAAGGCAGGAGAAAGGGTAACTATAAGACCAAAACCAGGCTCCCTGATCTAAAATGGGGTTTTATTTCAAAGGCACGTTAGGCTTATTCACAGAGATACCACAGGGAGGTTATGCACATGCATTTAACTTCAAGGAAAGTTTCAGGGTATTTCTATGAAGTGGCGCGAACATGTTCATTTATCAGAGGTGGTGAGTTGGGGGTGGAGATATAAGCAATGTAATTAAAGAGGGTTGGACTTTGCATGCAAGGTTATGGCTCTGGCAGCTGCTGGGGCTGGCTCAAGACTGGAGGGGGCTGGTCAGGACACAGTAGCTTCAGAGTCCAAGGATTGCTGCCCCCTTAACTCTGTAGGATGTTGCTTAATGATGCCCCTGCAGAAATATTTGCCTCTTAGACCACAAGAGGAATATAAGGTGACGGTATTCTTTCCTCTTTTCATTAAGTGGGAGGCCTGTCAGAGGTGGGGTCAGTGTACCGGGACCTTAAAAGTAGTGATGTTTTATGTCTTTTAAAGAAATCTCAAAGGAAGTGGCAAACATTGTTACGGGCACCCCAGTGTGAACTGGGCTGCCTGTCTGTGGGCCCTCACCCATTCACCTAAAATTTAGTTGTACTGCAGACACACACAAAAGTGTCCAATAATGGGTTTATTTACAAAAGGGAAAAGGAAAAGGAACAAACCAGGGAAAGAGAGAGAGAAGTACAAGGTAACTAGAATATCTTAGCGGCTCCACTGACTTGGAGCTCTGGTAACAAACCAACTGATAGCCTGAATCACGCCGTCCTGAAAGCCATTTCCCAAGCGAGATAGAGACCGTTGGACAAAATGGCTCCCTATTTATCCCCCAAAGTCCCAGATTGCCTGCTTAGCTCCGCCCTTGGGTGCTCGCAGTTCTCTCCTTGGTACTGTGGGGAGTTGTAGTTTCCAATCACTGGAATAGGGGGTGGGGTCCACAAAACTCTGCAGAGTTCCTTTAGGACATCCTTCCCCTTAACATTATGATTTGCTGAAGATGGGAGACAAGTGCCTGGGTCTTTGTAATATCATTCTTTATGCAGTTCTATGAAATACATAATTGTTCCAGAAACTTATTTGGTGAATAGGAGCTCCCGGGACTGCAACTTGTCATTAAATCTCAAAGGAGTTTGAAGTAAAAATATTTTTAGATCTGGCATCAACTTACATGTGTCTTTGTCTTGATAGCCAATGAAAAGAACCAGAGCTTCAAATCACGTTTGGGGGAGGGGGGTTTGGTGTCTAAACTGAGCCCCAGAGAAAGAGCCAGCTGGGGATGAACTCCTCATGAGGGAAGATGCCCTCAGAAGGGAGCTTCTCTGTTGAGCTTGGGTTGACATAAGAATGAGGAAGACTGGGTTGACATAAGAATGAGGAAAGGGTGTGCCTCAGACAGTGGCATTAATTGACATGTGTCAGGGGTGGCAAGTGTTGAAGTGTGGTTAAGACTCTAGTTTCCTGGCCCAGTGGAGCAGGGAATGAGATGGAACTGCCGCTGGATTTCTGAGCACCTGGCTTGTCGTGCTCGGAAGTGCAGAGTTGGTGATGCAGAGGAAACGAAGGTTCTTGGCCTGATGACAAAACCCAACCAGTTCAGCCATGTGGGGCCCGGGCAAAGTGAGACAGGCCACCAGCAAGCCACTCTGCAGTGGAGAAGGCCCAGGGCACAGAGATGACTGCTTTGTGGTTCAGAAAGACCCACGAACAGTGAGACCAGCTCCATTTGCCTCTTCCTTGCCTCTCTTTATTCTGCTTTTCCTCCCGTTCAAGACTTTGACCCAGGCTTTCGATTTTTGTAATATATTTTTCACATCATTTTCCATTACATCTTGGTTGTAATCCCCATGGGCTTCCCACCACCAGTTCACCCATGTGCCATCACCTTAGTCCCATGTGCTCTTCCCACCCCGTTTTGATCCTGCTCCCCTCTCTCCCCCTCACCCCTGTAGAATGTCTCTGATTTGTTTGTTGCTTTTAATTTTTACTTTATTACAATTACTTTTTTTCTCCTGATCCCTTACACTCCTGCTATGAAGGCCATCAAATACTCCACCAGGAGTGAGGCTATTTTTAAAAATGAGATGCAGCATATTCTGTGGGCAGGTCATCAGTAATAGAGCCTCCAACTTCCTATCTCTTTTGTGAATCTTGACAGCCAGAAAAGAAGCACACATTATCTTTACACAGGCACCCTGGAAGGAATTGATGTTCTATCCTCTGGAGCCGTAATGGGGTCTCTGTAGAAAGGGGCCTCATCCCACGACACGTGACCTCTTTTCAATCCCTTCCAGAGGAGCTGCTTCCTGTCTGCAAAGGTCATTGAGGCCACCAACTTAGTAATTCTGAGCATCACTGTTGTGCAATATTGCTCTCTTCTGCAGCTTCCCGTGTACATTTTTAATGGCCTTTCTTGCCTTCAGAGAGAATGAGATAAAAGCAGTTTGATCAAGACTTTCTTCCAGCTGGCCACCCTCTGATTGGTGGTGCCAGGTCCTGCAATCCTCAGAACTCTGGGCTGAGAGACAGGATCCCGGGTTTTGCACTTGCTCTAGGACCTCAGGATTTAGCTTCCTTATCTATAAAGCAGAGGGAGTTATTTGGAATCCTGCTCAGCCCATTCAGAGCCTGGACTTTCGTAACTCTGTGACTCCCTACGGTCTCAGGATGAACTGTCATTCTTTGCTCACATTTTCTGGTCCACTGCTGCATGCAGAGAGCTACTAGAGGGATGGGTGGGCTGCAAAAAAGTCTCCCAGATTTATATTTCAAGGGAGAAGAAGAAAAAAATATTGAAGGAAAATACTACATTTAAGAACATTTTTTTAAAAGATTTATTTATTTATACATACAGAACTGAGGTACAAGCCAGAGGTGCAGGGGCGGTGAGAAGATTCACCAGAGACAGAGTAGGGAGCAGGACAGGCAGATTGACAAAGTACACAGCTGAGGGGAGCAGCGGGCGGGTCAGGAGAGGTCTGCCACGCCATGTGGGTCACCTCCAGGCTAGGGGTCGAACTCGCACTGAAGCAGCCACAGCTTAGCTTAGCTTCATAGTGCAATGCTCCAACTTGCTGCACCATCAGGGAGGGCTCTATTTTACCACTTTCTATAGATTAAATTGTGCCTTCTCCCTGAAAATACTCCAGGTGATGTCTGAACTGCCAGTTGCGCAGAAAGTGACCTTATTTGGAAAAGGGCTCATTGCAAATGTAATTAGTTGCGTGAAATGAATTTTGACTGGAATGGTGTGGTCCTTTGTCCAGTATGACTGGTGTCCTCATCAAAGGGCAAGTCTAAACCTAGATGAGTATGCCAGCAAGTACCATGTGAAGATGAAGGCAGAGGTCGGGATGATGCCACAGAAACCCAGGAACACTTAAATTGGGACAAGCCGCTAGGAATTAAGTGAGAGATCTGAGTGGTCTTCCAGCTTGAGTCTCCTTCAAAGCTTTCAGGGAACCAACCTGCTGATGCCTTGTTCCTTGGCCTTCAGTCTCCAGGTCTGTGGGACAGTCTACTCCTGGAGTGTCTCATTTGTGGTCCTTGTTATGGCAGCTCTGGAAAACTGCATTTGGAGAGCCAACTATTGCTAGCACTGTGAAAATACAATCGTTCAAATTTAAGAGAAGAAAAATTCTGTCTTACTTTGGATGTAACTGTTTAAGCAAGCCCGTCATTTGGCTTGTAATAGGAAGCAGAGTTCCATTCTGATAACACTGGCAGTTAGTTTCGTCTTCTTTCCAAAGACTGTCTGAACATCATAATGTTTTGATTTGCAGCTCAAGTAACTTCAAACCACATGAGCACTCTCTTAGTCATGCTTCTGTATATAGCCAGCGATGAGCATGGTGTTAAAAGATTGGAGCCACGTGCACGCCCTTCTGGTGTTTACAAGATGTTTCTTACGGGCTGCAGGAGTCAGCAGTTTCTTGCTGCTCAGACTCAACCTTAGCAGGTTGCATGGGTTGTCTTAAAGATCAGGATCTGTTCTGGACGAGCTCGATAGCAGCTCGTCCAACCCAGCTGTGTTTGTCGATCAGTCAGAGAAAGAAGCAGGCATGTGAAAAACGATCTGGCTTATCAAAAGTAAAGTGCCGGGCATGTTTAATAAGCACAAAGTAGTTCAGAAAGAAGTAATCTCCCACATTTTCTCGTGAAGTCCCCCCCCCCCAAAGCAGGTCTATGCATGTTGCTGATATTTTAAAAATTTACTTTCTCTTTAATGAACTGTTCTGCTCTAAGGAATGTTGTTACTACAAACAGTTAAGTCTGATCTGGAAAACTAAGCCCTAGAAGTTATAATCTAATTAAATAATGGAGCAGTGAATGCAAATTAGGTGACTGATCTAGGGGATAAAATATGGAGTGATTTTTGTCCTGTTTTAAGTGAGCCAGCTAAGTCTATACTTCCTTGGGCAATTCTTATCTTCTGCATTGGAAGAAAGAGGGAAAAAAGGATCTTCAAACAGAAATCAGGAGGGAGACCGGCAAATCTGTCTAAACCAAAGACAGCACAGAAAGGTGAACTAATAAAGACTTCTCTGTGATTGCTTCAATATCTTTGGGGTCATTATTATAAGAATCTTGTGGGAAGCAAGTATGATCTTCCAGGAGTGTTTGATACTAAATTGCATGTCCTGTGATTTAGAAATAACAATAATTCTGAGTTAGGTGGGAATTAGGCTAAATTAATCCAAAAGTTAGTAAAACCAGGCAAAGGATGATATATATTTATATTCCTTAAGCTAGTGATTTCTAAAATGGAATATGCACAATAGTTCTTAGCAGTACAGGAGGAAAAAAATACTCATCTATCTATTTGGCATTTACTCAAGTGCCTAGTATGTACTGGGAAATTATGCAGCAGTGAGTAACAGTAGCAGAAAGAAATGATAAATCCTTGCCCTCAAGAATTCTACAGTCTACTGAGAGTGTATAGCCTGTGGTGTGTTTGACAGTGTTAAATGCTGTGTCAGCCCATGTTCTAGAAGACACGGTTGACACAGTGAGTCATTGCAGAGAGTTTAATGTAGAGTAGAGAGTAGGCAGAGTTTAAGAGGAACCAAAAAGGCATGTCGAACATTTCAGGGACAAACAATATTGGGGAAATGTCTCCCCAGGACAAGAGAAGTGACCCAAATCAAAGAGAGCAGGGACCGTGGGTGTAGGAGCAGGATGCCCAGTGGAGGGGTTGGGGGAAAGTTTGGCCTGGGAAAACGAAAGTGGCCCACCTTGGCCCCACACAGGTTGTTGAACTAGCTCCTCAGGGAATAAATGCCCCGAGTCTCCTGTCCTCTGGTCATCCAGTCCCTGGTTGGGGACTCTCATTGGTTGAACTCAACTGGAAACCAAAGTGCAAAGGAATCTCATTGATGTGATCGGGCAGCCTCATGAGGCACAGGCAGGGTGGAGAGGATGCTTGGGGTCCGTAATGAGCACTCAGCAAGAATGCTCTGGAAAGAGGACCTCCCTTGTGGCCTAGGGGCGTATGCTCATCTTTATCACCACTCTGGCCTGAGTTTGATCCCCAGCCAGGGTGCTGACCCACATGGCATGGAAGACCTCTCCCGTCTCGTCCACTGCTCCCCTCGGCAGTGTATTTCAGTAGCTCCACCTGTTTTGCTCCCCCACTTTGTCTCTGGTGAATCCTCTCACCCTCCACAGCTCTGACCTACACCCCAGCTCTTCTACGCAAAAATAAATAAAATCCTTTAAAAAAAAATGCTCTGAGGGCCCTCCCTGGTGGCGCAGCGGGTTAAAGCGCAGCACTAAGAATCGAAAGCCACTTCCTCATGAGTTTGATCCCGCCTGCCCCGGAGGTGACCACGTGGCGCGGCAGACCTCTCCTGACCTGTCCATTGCTCCCCTCAGCAGTGTACTTCGTCGCTCTGCCTCTTCTGCTCCCCACTCTGTCTCTGGTGAATCCTCTCACCCTCCGCATCTCTGGCCTGTACCCCAGTTCTATACGAATAAATAAATAAATCTTTTTAAAAAAATGCTCTGAGGGAAAGCAAGAACAGAAAAAGTAGTGCTTTTAGTTTCAAGAAAACTGTCTCTGGCCGCCTTCCCTTTTAAAGTAGATACTCCTGTACAGATTTGTAAGCAATTGTTAGTTACTGGCCACAACCAAAAACACTTCTAGCAATGAACTGGAAGAAAAAAGAAGGGGGGAAGGAGAGGAAAGGGCAGCGTGGAAAAAAGTGTTTATGTTAAATGGAGTAATCAGGGGACATCTGAGAAAGTAGCATCGAACAAAATAACTGAGCTCGTGACCCAAATAACTGAAGGAGAGATGCCATGCAGGGGCTGGAAGGAGCGTGCCTGGCAAGCGCCATCAGTAGGGAGGTTGGTGTGGCTGCAATAGAGAGAGGAAGCTGGTGACAGCCACTATCTTAAAAGGTACCTGTTACTAGTAGTAATTGGTGCAGCTGCCCACAAAGCTCATGAATAGGTATTGATATGTGAGCTTTATTTTCCCTGGGAGCCTATCCAAAGTATTAGCAACCACTGCCTTGAACTGATTTGCTTGAAGATGTTGCAGGTAAATGATCTCATTATAATGGCAGGTGCAGTAATGTGTGGACCCGAGACTCATGCACGTCATAGAAACACTAGCAATGTGTTTGCACACATTCCTGTCAGCCCAAGGTCGCGCCGACCTGGTGCTGAGTGCAGGTCTCCCAAGGCCCCAGCTTGGCGCTGGTTTCCCCACGCCTGCTCCCCTCCTGCCTGCCTGTTTTATGAGGGATTCTATTCTGGCTTATCCGTACCTGTTCTGTGGAGCTGCACTCCCAGACATATTCAGAAGCCAACCTTGTTGCCTTTGCTTTAGAGTCTCCAGTCAGCTCTAAATGGAAACTTTGACAAAGGTATCAAGGCATAAAAATTTCAGACACATGTGCAGACATTCAAAAAGTGTCATTTTTTGACAGGTATTTGCAGCTTGTTGGAAGGCAGAGGCAGAGAGTTAAAATTAATTCATGAATGAGTTTGAAAATAGAAGTGTAAATGAGACCATAATTAAAGTTTTGTCTAATTCTTCCCAGCTGTGGACTTTAATTTAGGTAGAATTTACCTATATTTAGCTAAAAAAAGTGAAATTTGGCTGCAGTACCAACTTTGCCGTTGAATTATACTTATTATATAAATGTTTTGAGTTTCAAATTGTGGCAAAGTAATCAAAAATTGCTTCTTAATTATTTTGTAGCTATTGCAATCCCAGCTAAATATAGGCCAAAAAAATCATGCTGTCCCGATTACATATGTTACAGCTATTTTAAAAGTTATTTTAACAGAAATAAAGTACACCCTTAGAAATCAGTCTCTTTATAAAAAGTCTCTTTTTAACCTTTTATTTTTTTCCAGTTACAAAACAAATGTTTGTCACTTATAAAAGCACTTGCTTCTTTTTTTCAGATTGTCATTTATATATA